>NC_084894.1:7087500-7387500 GCF_958979055.1 Alnus glutinosa | reverse complement strand
TTTATTGACAAAAATAATATAATACTATATATAAAAAAAAATAAAAATAAAGTGTGGCTATTAACACAGACACGAATGACATTTG
Source organism: Alnus glutinosa (assembly GCF_958979055.1). NCBI lineage: Eukaryota > Viridiplantae > Streptophyta > Magnoliopsida > Fagales > Betulaceae > Alnus > Alnus glutinosa. The sequence continues at coordinate 7,387,415 of NC_084894.1, read as the reverse complement.
AAAAGTTAATAAAAAAAAAAATTATATAATTTAATAAAACTAATACCATTTTGAAATGATTGTCATGATTGTGTCGCCTTAAGCCTCCAGATACTTTTTCATTAGAGTAGAAACAAGAGGCTTGGTAAACACATATGCTATTGAGTAATTCTATAAGAAAGACTAAATTTCTCCTTAATTATGTACTCTCAAATGTCATGTAATTTTTAAAATCACAATTAAATCAAAATTCAATTATGATCATCTTAAATTTATTTATGATTTTAATAGTCATATAACATTTTGGAGGATAAAGTTTTCCTTATAGCATTAATTACCCTATGCTATTTTATCTTTGTTGAAGGAACGCCATCTGATTCTTCAAAAAGAAGATTGAGTATATCTCTATTATTAAGAAAAAAAAAAGTATCAAAGCTACCAGATGCTTCTTGAAAATTGAGAGAGGGGAAGTAGCTAAAAAAAGATTACAATTTGATCCTTGACTTGAAACTAGGCTTGGCAATTTTGACATGATCCGCAAATCCGATACGAATACGACACGAATATATAGGGTTTGGGTTTAGGCTATAACCCGTTTATGACCCGTCAACCCGTTTATGACACGTTTATGACCCGCCAACCTGTTTATGACACGTTTATGACAAATTTATGACGCGTTAATGACACATTTTTTACCAAATTAGCTAAACAGATGGACACGCTAACTTGACGGGTTGACACGGCAACTCGAATTACCAAGTCTACTTGAAACTGATAAGTCTAATTCATTTGACAATTTGTGCCAAGAAGACTGTCCTGCAACAAATTAAATTACGACGCATTTGAACAACACCGAGAGGAGAGGCAGTTAAGAGACAAAGTCATAAAAAAAAAGAAAAAAAAAAAAAGAAAAAGAAAAAAAAAAGGGATATACTTTCCAAAAAAAATGTTAACAATATAAAGCTAAATTTAGCTAGTATGAGCATTTTACCTAAATTGCTGGAGATGCTCATTGTAAAAATAAAATAAAGTACATTTTTTGCATTTTTTTGAATGGTCTAAATTTAATTTTACTCTCTCTTTTTCATGAAAAAACTTTAGAATATATTAAATATGAACTTTTGAAAAAACTAAAAATAAAATGTCCTATAATTTTTTCAACTGTCAAAATTTATTTAAATCTAGACTTCACATGCAACTTAGCCGAGTTGCAAATTGCACTTCTGTTATTAATTTGCCGCACACGTTAGAATTGGATTTTCCTTCTTGCCTGGGTTTCCGCATCTTGTGGGTAAAGCAGATCGTAAGCTTATGCAGCCATTGTATATATTGCCTTTTGCCTTTTAAATTTTTTTTTTAAGGAATAAAATAGGTACTATTCTTTTATCCTTTCTAAATTTATGTGATTTGTAAAAATAGTAATCAATTTCAAATTTAATAATGATTTTAAGGATCACGATAATTTAAAAGGATAATGATCAAATAATTTTCTTTGTTAGTGAGTGCAATTTTTAACTTTTTATTGCATCGAAGGCCGGCTTAGGATTTAAGTTAAATTAGGATATTTTACAATTATTTTTTCGAATTTAAAAGAATTTGAACATGTGATTGTAAGAGACCACTTATGAAACCCACCTAATTAAATAAATATTGGGCTGTTTAACCACTTATCTAGTCAGGAAGGTCCTGTAAGTGATTTCTCACAATTACTTGTATGAATTTTTTCAAAATTTAAACAAATAATTATAAAGAATCATATTCTATTTAAGTCTTTACTTTCCACCATCTTTTATACTTAATAGTGACCAAAAGGCTACAAAAGTGGGTCAGTTAGGTTCAATTCATTATTAGAAATTTAGAATCAAATGAAAGATCAAAATCCCTTATTGAAGTTACCCCAAAATAGATTCCAACATTAATTTATTTCATTTTTACAGTTGGCATTAAAAGTTTTTCCCAAGATAAAAATGGTTCTTAATTGTGGTAACTTCAAGCCCTTTATTACATTGTTAGCTTGATAATTACTGTTAAACTTATCTTGGGTCGTTCTCTTAAACGTATGTTAATCTTAAATGTTGAGATACTTACATGATTCCTTTGAGGCTTTGACCATTGGCGATCCCAATAAAGAAATAATGTTTGGCATAGGATCATATATTTATGAGCCAGTACAACAACTAATGGTACCGGTGGGCGGGCCTGATATTATTTATGGTTTAAGTCAGGGAAGTTTAAATGAGGTATTTCTTTTTAAAAAATTTAAATATTAATTAAATGATATTTAATTTTTTTTTAAAAAAAATTATTCTTGGCTTTTTTATATACAAAATTACTTATTAACTTTAATATTCAAATTTTTCTAACATCTTATTTTCAATTGATAATATGGCTAATCAATTTAAGATCCATTTGATTCGCGGAATAAGTTCCTAAAATAGAATGACTAATCCTTTGTTTAACCATTCTTTTATTTAATATGGACTTATTCCTAAGAATAACTATTTTCATGGGAATAATTATTCTCTTTAAAGAGAATAGCTATTCCTAAAAAAAAAAAAAAAAAAAGAAAGAAGAAGAAGAAGAAGAAGAAGAGTGGAATAGCTGTTCCGAAGGAAATAGACAACTTTTTTCTAAAAAAGTAAAAATACAAAAATCATATTTTTCTTTATTTTCTTTCCAAAAAAACAAAAAAAATCAACAACACATTGAGTATGTGGGTGGTTGGGTAAATGGTATAAGGACTAGCTTTCTACATGCCTTTATGGCAACCACGTGAAAAGGTGCCTTCATTATTGCCTTTATTGTTGGAGTAGGTTGAAATTATTTGAAATTGAGAGGATAATTTTTTTCAATTATTAAGAGCTCACTAAAACCAAAACATCTAGTAGTCCAAACAAGAAAGGATCAAATACGATCTCTCCATTTCAAATCTAATGAAAAATATTTACTTTTTGGACCAGATTTCAACTTGTTATATTTAATAGTGTATGTAAAGACTAAAGTTAATGTTGATACATCTTTTAAAAAATTTAAATTATGTAAAATTATGTATATTGTTAAATGCGCCAATTATAAATTTGATCATAAAATAAATAATATTCATTTTGTTTAAAATTAAGAAAATCCTTATCCAAACAAGTAGTTTTCTATGGATCAGGGTCCTCTCAAATTCCCTTTGACAATTTGAGATCTCAAATTGTTAAATCTCATCCCTTCTTTAAATGTAACAGCTCATATTGTGTCAGCTGTCAAACATGAAATAAATGCAAAATAAATGTTAAAGAAACTCAAAAAAACTTATGAAAATAGAGACGAAAATGCCCTCTCCAGGGCCCTCTGCCGTAACGTTAATGGTGATTGCTATGGTGACCACGTCACCTTAACGACCCCTTTCCCGGCTAGCCTGCTAAGGAAGGGACAAGTCGGGATCTTGCCGTTCTAACCAGAGAATGGCTAGATCTAGGCTAGCAAAGGCCAGATCCAGACCAACCAGCCAGGATCCAGTCGTTTTGGCTGGGGAACGGCCAGAACGGCCATATCCCGACTAGCCGGCCGGAATCAGGTCGTTTTGGCACGGGATTCGACTATTTTTGGAATTTTTATGGTGAAGGGCATTTTCGTCTCTATCTTCGTGAGTTTTTTTTTGAATTCTTTTAGCATTTATTTAGCATTTATTTTATGTTGACAATTGGTACAATATAGGTTGTTAGATTCAAAAAAAGGATTGAAATTTAACAATTTGAGATCTCAAATTGTCAGAAGAAATTTGAAGAAATCTTGAAAATTGGCGTTAATTATGGCATCCACATGAAATAGTGCTGGCCTTCATTACTTCCTTTATTGTCCAAGTTGGTTGGAATTAATTATAATGATATGGGATAAATATATCTGGCAGTGATATGGCACTGAGGTGGTGACTTCCGTGGCATCTGGGACAAGTGTCGAGTTTTTAAGAGTGTTTCGTGGCGTTGACGTGAATAATCGTTAGTTTTTTGACAAAATAGGTACCATCTCCGTCGACTTTAGCCAAAGCCAACGTACCATCTGTGATACAAATTAATAAATCATAGGGGACAAAAAAATAAAAGAGTTAAACTACAGGAGGCAAAAATGTGTTTATCCCTAAAAAAAAGCCGAAAATATCATTTTGATAAAACTTGAAAATGAAGCTTTTTCTAAAAAATTTGTTTTTGACTTTTCTATAAATCAAAGTTTTATTTAAGCAATTTAAAAAATGAGCATACCAACACAGGTGACTCTAGCTCTTTGAAGTGCTACATGACACTTCATGCTGGGTACTGATATATCATATATGTTTATTTTGGTACTTCTAGCATGATGTGAGGAACAATTCACTTCAATTGCCATCCTTGAAGCAGAAAAGGCTGATGAGATTGTCTTAAGGTTGGTTGAAGAGCAAAAGGTGTGTGGTTCAGGTTTTAACTACAGTCAGCTGTCTCATATATATGCTGCTCAAGTGTTGCTCGATCTTCATTTTACACTTTCTGCAGTATTCATAAACCAGGAATTTTAATTTTTCAGAAGGAGAAAAAGGAGGCCCTTAATAAGATACTTCAGTTGGATGCTAGACATAAATTCGAACTGGAAATTGAAGAGATAAAAGGGATACTACAGGTGATGAAGCATCTTGGAGATAAGGATGATATGATATATACAACAATTCGGACGAAGATGGGAAGAAATGATTGGTGTACTTTTTCTTTTTCTTTTTTAATTTTTAATTTTTATTTTTCTTTTTTTATTCAGGAAATGAATGGTGTATTGCAACAAAGAGTTGATCAAAATGATATGGAAGAAATAAATAATGTTCGTATTGCTAAAGAGAGATTTAAGATGAAGGTTAAATCGTGACTTTTCTCTAAGCCTTGTACATATAGAACTTTCTAAGTCATTAACTGCGCGCAGAGAAAAAGGCACTTTATAAACTTAATAGATAAACACTTTTGACATTAAAGCAATTTAGAAACTAGAAAGGTTCAACCCATTGGTAATAAGCGGATTAAATTGAGGAAAACCTAAAAAAATAAATTCAAGTTCCAGGGAAAAACTAAAAATACTTAGATTTTCAAGTTCAAAGTAATCAAAATTTTTGTGCATGCATAAACAAAACCATCCTGTTATGTAATGCTGAGATTTGTGTATAAATCCAAAATACGAGAATAAAAGCGGAAGCAAAAGAGAGAAAAAGACACAAAAAAATTACAGGTGGTTCGGTTTTAGTATTCGTTGTATAAGAAATTTTTTATTTTATTTTATCAAGATGTGTAACTTAGTTTCTCTTCTGTTGAAAATGTCTTCCATCTAGTTCTTATAGAAGGCAAGAAGTAAATGGGTTTGAATTGCTTGATCGTATTCATCTGTGGCTGCTTGAATTTATACGAGTATTTGACAGTATACAAAAAGGAAATAATACAAGGAAAATAACAATTGATTGTAATTCCTGATTTTGTGTAACTAGCCGCTGGTTGCCTTGTGTGGATGGTTTTCCTTGTTGAGAGTTGCTAGCCATTGTGTGCCTTGTATGGAGAGTTGCCTAGTAGAGTCTTGTGATTTGCTGCCTTGTAAAGATTTGGTCTCCGTAGATGGTTCATTACGCCCCTGCAAGCGAGACATAGGGAACATGACGTTAAGCTTGGTGCGCATGAGAGCAAAGTAGGGTGAGGAAATGGGTTTGGTAAGGATATCGGCGAGGTTGTCTTTGCTGGAGATGAAGCGGACATCCAAGGTTTTGGAGGCGACTTTGTCACGAACGAAGTGAAAGTCAATTTCGATGTGTTTGGTGTGAGCATGGAAGGCAGGATTTGTAGATAGGTAGGTGGTCCCAATGTTGTCATACCAGAGGGTTGATGGGGAGGTAAGAAAGATGCCAAGGTTGCGGAGCATGGATTGGAGCCAAATGAGTTCAGCGGCAGTGGTAGCAAGGGTGCGGTATTCAGATTTAGTGCTGGAACGGGTGACTGTCCGTTGTTTGCGGGAGGACCAAGAGATGAGATTTGGGCCAAAAAAGATACAAAAACCTCTAGTAGATTTTCTGTCGTCAGGGCAGCTAGCCCAGTTAGCGTCTGAGTAGGCTTGGAGGGTGTGGGAGGAGGAGCATCGAAGGAGTAGGCCATAGGAAATTGTGGATTTGACTTACTTGAGGATACGTTTGACGGCTTGGAGATGGAGAGAAGTGGGTCGATGCATAAATTGTGAGACTTTGTTGACAGCAAAGGATATATCAGGGCGGGTGAGGGACAGATATTGCAAGGTTCCAACATGACTGCGGTATGGGAAGGGGTTGGTGAGAGGGTCACCAGAGAGGAGTGAGAGAGCATATGCAGTGGACATAGGAGTCTTGATGGGTTTGGCTTTGGACATGTTGCTCTTTTGGAGAAGATCAAATGTGTATCGTTGTTGGGAGAGAATGAGGCCGTTTGGAGTGGAAATAGCTTCCATGCCGAGGAAGTAATGAAGGGGGCCTAAGTCCTTGATTGCAAATTCAGCACGGAGGGACTGAATGAGGGCGACAGTGCCTTGAGGAAGGGAACTGGTGATAAGGATGTCATCAACATAGATGAGGACAAACGTAGTCTCTTGAGGTGTGCGGCGAATGAATAGTGAGGGGTCGGAGTGGGAGCTGAAGAATCCAAGTTCTAAGAGGCAATCACTAAGACGAGAAAACCAGGCATGAGTTGCTTGTTTTAAGCCATAGAGTGCTTTGCGGAGCTTGCAGACATGATGGGGAAATTGGGGATGAATGAAGCTGGGGGGCTGAGTCATGAACACATCTTCGGAGAGCCATCCATGTAAGAAGGCATTCTGGACATCGATCTGGCGGATGGGCCAGCCGGCAGAGGTGGCCAGTGAGAGAACTAGGCGAATGGTAGTAGGCTTGACAACTGGACTGAAAGTTTCTTCAAAGTCGACACCGGGTTGTTGGTGGAATCCTTTAGCAACAAGACGGGCCTTGTGGCGATTAACGGAGTCATCAGCTTTGCGTTTGAGGCGGAAGACCCATTTACAGCCAACAATGTTTATGTCAAAAGTGGGAGGAACAAGATTCCAAGTGCCGTTGCGGAGAAGGGCGTCAAACTCAAGGTTCATAGCATCACGCCAAGCCGGGTGCTTGGAAGCTGTAGAGTATGAGGTTGGTTCGACATCTACTAAGTCGGTTGTGGCAGTGAGAGCTTTAGGAAGAGGATAGCGGATGGGACCATTGGAGAGCGTCTTGGGCTTGAAGATGTTGTTCTTGGAGTGAGTCTGCATGGTGTGTTACGGAGGTGGGAGCACCGGAGTTGGATCAGGGTCTTCAGAAGCTACCTGTATACAAGGAGGAGATAAAACAGTGTTAATAGGAGAAGAGGACGATGAAGTGGGAGGTGTTTCCTGAGGGACGGCTTCGGGAGGCTCAGAGGGGGAGAGTGCTTGGGTTGGAGCAGTAGGTAGGTGAGGGGGAGTGGTAAGTTTCTTTAAAGAGGGAGGGTAAAGAGTGGCATGGGAGTTGGGAGGAGAGGTGGGGGGAGATGGTGATGAGTTTTGGAAAGGAAAGACAGATTTGTCAAAGATGACATTGCCAGATATGTAAATGCGACCAGTAGGTAAGTGAAGACATTTGTAGCCATGGTGGGAGGGACTATAGCCAATGAAGATACAAGGTTTGGAGCGAAAGTCTAGTTTATGCTGGTTGTACGGGCGAAGATGAGGCCAACAAGCACATCCAAATACGGGCATAAAATTATAATTTGGTTGAGAGGGAAATAGTTTTTGAAAAGGTGAGTCATTGTTAAGGACATGGGTTGGTAAACGATTTATGAGGTAACATGCAGTTTGGAGGGCCTCAGCCCAATATTGAAGGGGAGCGGAGCAATAAGCTAAGAAAGTAAGGCCCATTTCGACAATATGCCGGTGTTTACGTTCGACGGACCCATTTTGTTGATGGGTGTGGGGACATGTGATTCGATGATGGATGCCGTGTGATGCAAAAATATGACATAATTTTGTGAATTCGCCACCACCATCTGTTTGGATGGATTTTATTTTGTGATTAAATTGTCGTTCGACATAAGCCCAAAACTTGGGAAAAATAGTAAAGACATCAGATTTGCAAGCGATAAAGCCAGGTAAATTTACTAAAATGATTAACAAAAATGACATAAAAGCATGCACCATGATTAGAGAAAATAGGGAATGGGCCCCAAACATCAGAAAAAGATTAATTCAAGTGGAGTACTTGATTTATTTTAAGAAATGGAAAAAGGAAGCTGGTGACTTTTGCCTTGCTAACAGGCAGGGCAAACAGTTAGCTTCTTATTTGAAACAAAGGAAAGCTGAAATTTTGACAAGACATGGCGAACAATGCGATCCGCTAGATGACCAAGACGAGTGTGCCAGTCCACAAAGGTAGTGCGAGAAGTAGAAAAATACTAGGCGGTGCAGCTTAAGGAGAAAACCAATGATATAAGCCATGTCTACTCAAGCCGTGGTGTAGAATTCTCCCGGAGGTATGATCCTTAACAAAAAAAAAAAAAAGATGGGTGAAATTCCACATAAATATTATTGTCAGATGTAAACTTTTGAATAGAAAGTAAGTTTTTGGTAATTTGAGGAACATGTAAGACTGGACGTAAAATAAAATTAGGAGAAAGTTTAGAGATGCCCGTATTTTGAATGGTAAGACCGGTACCATTGCCCTTTCATCACTGCCATCATAGGCTTTGGAGCGAATGTTTAGATTGTTGAGGTTGGAGGTGATGTGATGAGTGGCGCCAGTGTCGAAATACCAGTTGAGATCCCGTGGTTGAGATGGGCCAGCAGTGTAGGCGGTAAGATTGGGCCTTACAGCTTGAAAGGCATGGTCAAACCTGCAATAACAATTTAAAGCTGTGTGGAGCCAGATGGGTTGGGTAATATCCCACATCCATTGTGCCTTGGAGGACCATAACGGTTTGGTCCATTAGAAGCACCAGAACCAGATGGGCGTCGCATAGGGTGCATTCGGCTTCGACCACGAGCAGAGTTCCGGCTACGGTTCGGAGGTGGAGCTGTGCTTCTCAATCCGAGTTTCATGAGCAAGGAGGTGGCCGAGGAGGTTGTCCATGGAGGGAGGCTTAAGCCGGGTCGTGACAGAGGTGACAAGGGGGTCGTATTCGGGACCCAAACCGGCAAGGAGGTACAAGGTGAACTCGTAATCGTTGAATGGCTGTTTGGCAGTAGCAAGGGTGGCGGAAATTTGCTTGATCCACTGGAAATAGTCGGTGATTGAAGGCTCATGGTACGAGCACGAGCTGTGGAGGCAAAAGTCTGGCGGAAAGCAGTCTAGAGTTCTTGGACAGTGCGGCAACCGAGTATTTGGGGGAGAAAATCATCAGAGATGGTGGACATGAGCATGCTGAGAATTAGTTGATCTTGGCAGAACCACTGGAGAGTTGCTGGGTCAGTGGAGATTGTGAGAGACCCATCTGCAAAAGTAGAAGAATAGGGGTGAGGTGGTGTTTTGGTACCATCAACAAAGCCGTAGAGATCATGCCCGTGAAGGTATGTCTCAATTTGGTGGTGCCAGACAAGAAAATTGGTTTTTGTTAATTTGGATATGGATTGAGCAAAGCTGGAGAGGGAGGCTTGGGAAGGATTTTGAGGGGGAGGCTGAGTGTTGGTCTCGGTAGAGATGGGATTTTCGGTATTGCTGGAGGATGCCATGGTGCGGCTGAGGTGTTTGAGAAAAGGCGTCTAATAAAAAAAAGAAAAGAAAGGATGCTGGTAGTCGAGGCAGAGGCAGAATTTGAGAAAAAAAAATGAAGACGACGTGGGTCGCTCGTTAGAGCTCTGATACCATATAGAAGGTTAGAAGTAAATGGGTTTGAATTGCTTGATCGTATTCATCTTTGGATGCTTGAATTTATACAAGTATTTGATGGTATACAAAAAGGAAATAATACAAGGAAAATAACAATTGATTGTAATTCCTGATTTTGTGTAACTAGCTGTTGGTTGCCTTGTGTGGATGATTTTCCGTTGGTTGAGTTTCCTTGTTGAGAGTTGCTAGACATTGTGTGCCTTGTATGGAGAGTTGCCTAATAGAGTCTTATGATTTGTTTCCTTGTAAAGATTTGGTCTCCGTAGATGGTTCATTAGTTCTCAACTGCATATTACTGTAGCTAAAAAATGTCTTTTACATTTTACATTTTCTAGACATGATCTGTTGGAGGTGAAAAATAGGTCATATTGACTACTCTGTTGGAGATACTCAAATGCATGTATCCAATCTGATTGTTAGAATATATTATGAATATAATATTATTAATTTATTAGATTTATACACAAATCTCAACTTTAATCATAACTTAATATTAACAATGAAGAAGTAGGTTAGATTTTTGATGTTGACTCGCCTTAATGAGGTAGGTACGTAGTTTGGTAGTTGGACCATGCATATACAAGTTAACTTGTTGCTATATTAGGTTATTTCAACATTTATTTGTTGATTAGTTTACTTGATTTAACAATATTTATTTCTAGTTTATATATATATTCAATATTTCTAGATCCTAAAAGTGAAGAGTTTTTCTTTTGGTAGTCTTGTAGGTTGCCCAGTTGAATAGTTTGTTATTTTAGTTTTCATCATGTGAGAAATTATCATGCATGTGAATTACTTGGGATTTATTTTTTATATGAGAGTTATATGTTATTATAAATGAGTAAATTAAATATTGGAAGCTAAATTAATGCATTTAGTATCTTAATCATCTTTCCAACTAGATTCAAAGACTATTCAAGTATTTTTATAATGATGAATATTAGAGTTTCTTCTAATGTTTTTATAATGTCCATCTAAAAAGACATAAATATAATAAAAAAAATTACATCTATGTCATTTTGATGATATGGATGCAAATTTTTTATTTTTTTTTATTACATTTATATCATTTTAGATAGACACTAAAAGAACACTAAAATGAGCTATAACATTCTTCTTTTATAATATCACGTATTTATAAATATTATTTTCTAATACCTTATTTGGGGAAAAAATTATATTCTAAAGGAATCTTCACCTTAAATCATTCGACTTAATAATTTATTTTTAATTAAGTAAATATTCGAATAATTAGATTATAGAACCTTAACTATTTATACTCTAAAAAGTTAATTTAATAATTGTAATTAGATTAGACTTTTATCCTACATTTAATCTAGCTATTTTCTCACTATAGTTTAAGATATATACATAGTGGCTGTGATCTGATGGCCATTGTGGGCCACCAAATCTGTTTGGTGGCCATCATGGACTGCCAAATTTGTGTGATGGCCGCCAAATCTCTTAAGAGGCCATCGCTAGGCCGCCAAATCTTTTAGGCAATTACTAATTTACTGTGAGGGCACCAGATCTGCGGGTTAGCAGGGGATGCCAGATGATAGTGGTTGCATGCCATCATGGGTTAGGTGCCACTAGCACCATGCCACCTTTTTTTAAAAAATAAAAATAAAAAATTATTATTATTATTATTATTTATTTTTTTATTTTTTTACAGTTAACTTGCGGCCTTGACACCTGATTATATATATATATATATATACACAACTAAAAAAAATAAAAAATTTAAGAGTATTTTGTGTTTTATTTTTTGAGAATTGTTTCGTCGATTTCACTTTCAATCATAGAAGGTACCTCACTTATGGCATATATACCCCCAAATAGTACATTCGTCGAGAAAACTAACGGAGTCCTACATCAAACCAATCGAAACTTGACACGTGAAATATATCTTATTAAAAAAATAATAAATTAAAAAAATTAAAAAAACTCAAATGTAAATTAAAAAAAAAAAAAAAAAAAAAACCAAAGGTATGGCTCGAGCCACCCATTTGGGCCAATGGGGTGGCCGAAACCACCCCCAAAGTCCTTGGGGGTGCTGCGACCACCCCCTACGACCGGTCTGAGGGTAGCAAAACCACCCCCATGGGGCCAAACCCTTACTTATTTTTATTTTTTTAGCCTTAGTGGTCAAACCACCTCTATGGGGCCAAACCCTTACTTTTTTTTTTTTTTTTTTTTTTTTATTTATTTACTTTTTTGGCCTTTTGGGGTGGCCGAAACCACCCCCATGGACATGAATTTTGTATTATATTCAATTTAATTCACATTCCCAAACATGTTTTTTCAATTTGGTTTTTTAAACCATTTAAACATTATTTCAAAATTTTTTTTCCTGAATTCACAATTTTGAAAACAATACAAGAAACTACAAAAAAAAAAAAAAAAAAAAAAAAAAAAAAAAAAAAAAAAATTGCATACCAAAACAAACACCTAACAAAAGAAATGTGAATTTTTGAAAAGTTTGTCCAACAAACTCATAAACCTTTTCCAAGAATCACCTTGGGTCAGACTGAACTTTTTCTAAGCCCAATCTCTAGGCCAAGCCCATACCTTTAAATTACCCATTTAATTAACCCCCAAAATTTGCAACATTGCCTAAATACAGATTAATCCATTAGGGGTTTTTGAGTCCATAGGGGTTTTTGCTCAGACTTCCATCCATGGACACCACTAACTTCCCCTTCCCCTCCATCAAGGACAAGAAGAAGAAAAGGAAGAACCAGACCCTAGAAACTGAATTCCACTCGAACCGAACTCTATGCTCCAAGAACAAAGACCTGCGCGGCGCAATCTCGCTCTACAAGACTGTGATTTTACAAGGCTTGCGCCTGAACCAGCACCACTTCAATGCCCTCCTCTACCTCTGCTCCAACACATTCACAGACCTCACTGAAAACCTTAGCTTTGGACCACGAATTTCGCATATATGACCACATGCTGTCAAACAACGTCCACCCCAATGAGGCCACGATCACCGCCATCGCTCGCCTCTCCGCGGCGAAGGGAGACGGGGATTACGCCTTTAGGTTGGTCAAGAGCATGGGGAAGTATGGATTTGCGCCGAGATTGCGCACATATGATCCGGCATTGTTGTGTTTATGTGAGAATTCGGAGGCGAATAAGGCGTATGAGGTAGAGGAGCATATGAGTGTGATGGAGGTGAGTGTGGAGGAACCAGAGCTTGCTGCGTTGTTGAAGGTGAGTGCAGAGACGGGGAGGGGAGAAAGGGTTTATGGTTATTTGCATAAGTTGAGGAATTCGGTGAGGGGCGTTGGCAAATCGACTGTGAAGTACTGAAGTTTATCGAGAATTGGTTCAACAATGGGAAGGCTAGGGGGTAGGAGAGGTGAATTCAGAGGTGGGGAGGCTGGAAGAGGTGGTGTCAAGGAACAAGTATTAGAGATAGAAAATAGTATTTTTTTTTGTATAGCTAAAGTAGTTAGATAGCTTTAGTTATTTCATTATTCTGTTGGTTGAGTTGTAATTGATTTAGTTTCTTTAGTTAGCTTTCATTCGTTAGTATATATATGTATGCTGACCTCATTTGTATTCACTTTACTCATTCTAGTAATAATATCAATTTTTCCCTCAACACTGTGTGAAACTTGACATGGTATCAAAGCCTATGACCATGGCTACGAAAATCCCTAGTTCTTCCCAATTTCCTTCTTCGGATATTCCTCACACTGAAATTCCTTCCACAAATCCTAAAAATCATTCATTTGACACTACTCCGCCACTCGAATTCACCATTAATCCTTCTTTTTTCAACAATCCTGCAAGTCTGTTTTACTTGCCGCACGGTGATAGTTCGAGCGCGATTCTTGTTTCTCAACCATTAACCGGTGAGAATTACAACACCTGGAGCCATGCTATGCTTATGGGTCTCATTGCCAAGAATAAATTGGCGTTTGTTGATGGATCCCTTCCTCCACCTTCGATTGAGATCGAAGCTGAGCACCATGCTTGGGTGCGCTGCAACAATATGATCTTGTCCTGGATTCTCAATTATGTTTCTAAAGAAATCATTGCCAGCGTGATTTACATCGATACATGTCAAGAGATGTGGCTCGACCTGAAAGAAAGATTCTCTCAGAAGAATGGTTCTAGAGTTTTCCAGCCTTAGAATTCCATTTCAGCCCTTGCACAGCAAAATTGCTCTTTAAGTTCTTATTTTACTCAGCTTAAGTCACTCTGGGACGAGCTTTGTAACTATCGGCCAATTCCTCCTTGTTCCTGTGGTGGAATGAAGGTTGTGGCCGATCACTACCATTAGGAGTACGTATACCAGTTTCTTATGGGACTTAACGAGTCTTTTGCAGCTATTCATGGACAAATCCTGCTCATGGAGTTGTTGCCTTCTGTCAACAAAGTCTTCTCGCTAGTTGTCCAAGAAGAGAAACAACAATAAATTTCTCTCAAAACACAATCCTTTGGTCTTGAGTCTGCTGCTCTCATGACAAGATCTGATGATTCTATGGCTAGGTTTCCTAAACAGCCTTATCGCAAGGAGAAGCCTATTTGTTCTCACTATGGTGTCCCTGGCTATACTGCTTAGAAATGTTACAGTCTTCACGATTTTCTTCCAAGCTTCAAGTTCACTAAGAGCATCAAGAAACCTTTTGTGCACTCTGCCAATCATGTACAAGATACTAGTGGTGATTCTTTCACTTCCACTCAACAGAATGAGGTTTCACAAGCTGTACCTCAGCTGACTATTACTCCAGATCAATGTCAACAACTTCTATCCCTTCTACAACATCAATCTGCTGTCTTCCATACTTCTTCATCTGCAAACATGGCAAGTAGTATTCGTGCATCTTCCTCCGCACCTTCAGCCTCCACCTCCTCTCAAGTGTCAGGTCCTATTTCTTCTCTTTTCAATCTTAATCCTAGATATTTAGTATTTTTTTTCAGCTTCTCATCCAAAACCTTCTTTTTTTAATTTACATCGTACACCCTGGATAATTGACACAGGGGCAACTGATCATATGATCAATTGTCCTTCGTTATTCACAACCATTACTGTTGTTGTTTCTCATTTTGTCAAACTGCCTAATGGTTCAGTTGTTTCTGTTACACACATAAGCACAGTTTTTATTTAAGAAAATCTTACATTGACTGAAGTGCTATGTGTTCCATCATTTACTTTCAATCTTATCTTTGCTAGCAAACTCATTAAATTTCTTAAAGCTTGCTTAATTTTCCTTGCTGGTTTTTGCTTTATCTAGAATTTGTGCCCTTGGAGGACGATTGGAGTGGGTAAGGAAGATGGTGGCTTATTCTATTTGCTGCAGCATCTGCAGGTTTCTTCATCTTCATCCATATCTTCTCCTGTTTGTTCTAGCTCAATAAAGACTTCTATGTCTGATGTATGGCACTATAGATTAGGCCATCCTTCTGTTTCTAGAATGCAATTTCTGCATACTAATGTTTCTGCCATTCCTTGTACTTCGAAGGACACTTGTTCAATATGTCCTTTAGCTAGACAGCATCGTTTACCTTTTCCTGTACATAATTCTACTTCTTGTATGCCATTTCAGTTGGTTCACTATGATATTTGGGGGCCAATGACCACTTGTTCAATAAATGGATCACATTTTTTTCTCACTATTGTCGATGATTAAACTCGTTTTACTTGGGTGCATTTGATGAAACACAAATCTCAAATTCGTTCACTTCTTCAATCTTTCTTTAGTCTTGTTCATACTCAATTTAATCTTTCGATTAAATGTATCCGTACTGATAATGGTTCTGAATTCAAAATGGATGAATTTTTTTCTCTTCATGGCACCATTCATCAACTTAGTTGTGTTGAAACTCCACAACAAATACAGTTGTTGAATGGAAACATCAACACCTACTCAATGTTGCTAGAGCTTTAAAATTCCAATCTCAAGTTCCTCTTTCTTTTTGGGTGATTGCATATTAACTGCTGCTCATCTCATAAATAGAATTTCGACTCCTCTTTTGTCTAACAAAAAACTCCTCATGACATGTTATATTCTGTTTCTCCATCTTATGATCACCTTCGAGTTTTTGGTTGCCTTGCTTACATTTCTACTATATCTAGGCATCATACTAAATTTGATCCAAGAGCCACCCATTGCGTTTTCATTGGCTATCCATTTGGTACAAAAGGATACAAGTTTTATAATCTGCATACCAAGTCTATTGTCATATCTAGAGATGCTGTTTTTCATGAACATCTTTTTCCATTTGCTTTAAATCTCACTAATTCTTCTGTTGATGGTTGTTTTCTTCAACCTTTTCCTTCTTCCTTAGAATTTCCTGTTTCTTTACCAATTCCCATTTCTAATTTTAATGTTTCTTCAGATCAGTCATCCTCTTCTTTTTTATTCCCAGATTCCTCTTCCTTACCTTATCAACCTTCTTCTTCCTCATTTTCTCCATCTCAGCCTATTGCCTCTCCAGTTCCTTCTCCTTTGCCTGACATACCCTCATCCTTTATTAGAAAATCAACTAGAACTCGAACTATGCCTTGGTATCTGCAGGACTTTCATTGTCAGTTAGCATCTTCTTTGCCATCCTCCACAACATCTAATTCAGGTATTCCTTACTCCTTATCTTCTTATCTTTCTTGCAATGAATTGTCTCCTACTTATAAACACTTTTGCCTTTCCATTTCTTCTCAACCAGAACCAAAATTTTATCGCCAAGCTGTTAAATTTGATCATTGGCGTGATGCAATGTCTGCTGAGATTTCAGCTCTAGAAACTAATCATACTTGGGTTATATGTGACCTTCCACCTAACAAACACTCTATTGGTTGTAAATGGGTGTACAAAATTAAGCATAAGGCTGATGGTAGTATTGAAAGATATAAGGCTAGGCTAGTGGCAAAAGGGTATACTCAAAAGGAAGGTTTGGATTATCATGATACTTTTTCACCCGTAGCTAAAATGACTACTGTTCAATGTTCCTTAGCCCTAGCTGCTACCAAGAACTGTTTTTTACATCAGCTGGATGTAAATAATGCGTTCTTGCATGGAGACCTTCATGAAGAAGTTTATATGTCTATGCCTCCTGGTTTTGGGGTTAAGGGGGAGTCCAAAGTGTGCTGTCTTACCAAATCTCTTTATGGCTTGAAGCAAGCCTCGAGACAATGGTTTTCAAAGTTTTCCTCCACTCTCCTTGATCTCGATTTTGTACAGTCTAAAGCTGATTACTCACTTTTCACCCGACTTCAAGGTTCTTCATTTGTTGCTTTGTTGGTTTATGTTGATGATGTAGCTATTGCCAATAATGATTCAAATGCCATTTCTTCATTTGTTTCCTTGCTGAATGAGTGATTTAAACTCAAGGATTTAGGATTTTTAAAGTACACACTTGGATTAGAAATTGCAAGATCTTCTACTGGTATTTATGTGTGTCAACGCAAGTATGCTCTTGAAGTGTTAGAAGATTCTAGTTGTTTAGCTTCAAAACCAGTACATTTTCCAATGGAGCAAAATCTTAAACTGTCAAGAGAAGAGGGTACCTTGCTTTCGAATCCTACTCTTTATAGGATGTTGATTGGTCGTCTGCTATATTTGACCATCACTAGGCCTGATCTTGCCTTCTCAGTTCAGACCCTTACTCAATTCATGGATACCCCTAGACAACCTCATCTTGATGTTGCAAATAGGGTCTTAAGGTACATTAAAAATGCTCCAGCTCAAGGTTTATTTTTTCCGGCAAAGTCTGATTTCCAGCTCAAAGTGTTTTGTGATTCTGATTGGGTGGCTTGTGTGGACACTAGAAGATCAATCATTGGTTTTTGTGCTTTTCTTGGTGACTCCCTTATCTCTTGGAAGTCTAAGAAACAGCTAACAGTGTCTCAATCTTCTACTGAAGCTGAGTATCGGTCAATGGCCTCAGCTTCTTGTGAAATCATGTGGTTGTTTTCGTTGTTTAAGGATTTTCTTTTTCCTCATACACAAACAGCTTTTCTTTATTGTGACAGTCAAGCAGCTCTGCACATTGCTGCAAACCCCGTGTATCACGAACGTACGAAACACATAGAGATAGACTGTCATCTTGTTCGAGAAAAGATTCATCTCGGTTTGATTAAGACTTTCCATGTTTCTTCTCAACACCAATGATGAGTGCCAAATATTGTGTATTTGGACCCCTTGATTTGCACTAGTTAGACCTTTAGCCTTGTTATTTTTCTAATGTTTTGGTTAGCGTTTGTGTTTTTCTGTTTTTGTAGGACAATAAGAGAAGAATGGCAAATTTCATAAGAAGATAACTGGAAATTCGGAGACCCTGACAAGTCGATCGATCGAACTTAAAATTCGATCGATCTAATATTTGCCCGAAGTCGATCGATCGAAATAAAAGTTGATCGATCGAATTTTCCCAGAAACTGCTTTTGCAGAGCGCGCCAGAACGCCCAATCAGAAGCCAAAAAGCAGTCCTCCCTCTGATTTCCGCTGCAGAACACGCTGGTTTCGTGTTTGGGGTTGTCTCTAGCTGCAGAAGAACCCTAGGTGAGGGTAGAGGAGTCATTTCTTGCCATGGCTTGCTTCTATAAAAGCCATAGCCATCCCCTTGTCGAGAGTGTAGTAGAGAGAGTGGGAGAGGAAAGAATAGAGCAGAAACTCTGTAGTTAGTTTTAATTCCGTGCTTATTGTAGTGTAATTCAGTAGTTTATTTTCAGAATACTTTCTCTTTGTAGAGCTTTTCTTTCATTTCCATGGTTGTTCATCATTTTCTTGTGGTGTTCTTAGTCATGGAAGGCTAGTAACCTCAACTAGGGTTGAGGATGAAACTTTTCCATTGATGACACTCACAACCTTGCTGTACCACTTGCACATTTAATGATATATCATGTTAGTTGTTCAAGTTCCATTCATTTAAAGCTTTATCTTTTGCAATGAATGTGGTTAGTGGTGGATAGAGGACATTTTATGTGTTTCAACCGACTAATACGTTGTTTTATCGGTTTGAATGATGATATCCATTGTGATTGAATGATACATTGGATGTTTTGATTTCAATCGGTACTCTTTGTGATTTGTCAATGTGTTGGATTCATTTAATGGTTCTTGGGTTTATGGTTAAGAAACTTGAATAACACCCTAAGCTTAATGTTCTTTGGGTGTTCAAGTGGAAACCAAGGGTGTGAGTTGTAGGATTTGGTTTGGTGGATTCCTTAACCTTAGTTCCTTTTATTTTACATATTTCACTACATCTCTTTCATTTAGTCTTTTGTTCTTGAATCAAGTCTCAAACCTTTGGAACTAGGTTAAGATGAGGTTGATTAAGCAAGATACCAATATTTGACCATTTCCCTGTGGGATCGACCTCGCACTTGCATAACACTATATTGCAAAACGATTCGTGCACTTGCGAGTACTATTTAAAACACATCAAGTTTTTGGCGCCGTTGCCGGGGAAATCGGTTCAAAAATTGGTTTTTGTTTGATTGATTTTGTTTTTCTACTAGTTAGATAGATTTTTGTTTCATTTTTGCTGTTGTTTAGCTTCTGTTCTGCATTCTAAGTCTTTTCTTTGTTTTTCCCGGATCTGCTCTGCAGCTTCTGCAGCTTACTGGGTGCCTTGAAGAATCGATCGATCGAAAATAAATTCGATTGATCGACTTTCGATCGGTCGACTTAGAATCTGCACTATAAAAAGACGATCGATCGACAATATATTCGATCGATCGACTTTCGATCGATCGAAATATACTTCGATCGATCAACTTTCTGCACAGCAGCAGCTCGGAACTAGGTGAGTATCTCTGTTCCAGTACTTTTTTTTTTCTTTTTTTTTTTTTTTTTTTTCCATTTTGTTCATATTTTGTTCATATTTTGTTCATTTTTGTTTTTGTCTAATAGTATTTTGCTGTTTGTTTAAATTTTCTTTTAGTTCACTATAACTTAGTTCAAATTCTGTTTAGTTTGTGTTTTATATTATCCACAATTTGTTTTATTTTGTTCTAAAAAAAAAAAAAAAAAAAAAAGAGAGAGATTTTCTGTTCTATTTTTTTTGTTTCTGTTCCTGGCCCTGCAAATTTCGAACATTCGATCGATCGAATAAAAAGTTAGATCGATCGACTTTCGATCGATTGACCACTACATTCGATTGATCGACCTAAACTCAGAAGGCAGCTCCTGGATAAGATCAGTAGTAGAAAATTTTTACCAAAAATTCTTTTTGGTCCCAACTTGTAAGTATTCTTATCTTTATTTTTACTGCTGTCTTAGTGTAAATTGTATGCATTTGTGTTAGTCTTTCAAATTTATCTTAGTTGTGTTATTTTTCTTTGTTATAAAAAAAAAAAAAAAAAAAAAAAAAAAAAAAAAAAAAAAAATATTTTGCTAGTAAGGGTACTTAGCAATCTAAGGGCAATGTCAAGGTGAATTCTGGCAAGGATTGGTCTTGGGATTTAAGTGTGTCCATTGTGACCCCCCTCACCTACCTGGGAATTAGCCTAGATTGTACTTTGGAGAACTTGGTTCTCTATTAGCAAATTGTTTTCTTTATTTTTGTTTGATTGTTTTCTTTGGATTAAACATTTGTGTATGTTTGGTGTATGCTTGGTAGAAGATCATTGAACTTAGACTTGACATCTTTAGATCCCGAAATTGAAAGAACTCTTAGGAGAAATCTTAGAAATTCTGTTGAGATGGGAGATAACATGCATGCAAATGAAAATGAGAGGAATCGGGGAGAAAACGTGGATCATACTAGAACACTTAGGGATTTGTTTGCACCCGTTGCAACAAATTCTCCTTCATGTATCGTGTTACCCCCAACCAATGCCACTCATTTTGACCTCAAGCCTCATGTCATTCAACTCCTACCCGCATTCCATGGCTTAGACCTCGAAAATCCTTATAGTCATGTGAAGAAATTCAAGGACATTTGTGCCACCTTCAAATTTCAAAATTTTTCTGAAGAGTCTGTGCATCTTAGGCTATTTCCTTTCTCACTTCATGATAGGGCCAAAGCATGGTTGGATTCAAACATGCCTGGTTCCATCACTTCTTGGGAGAACTTGCTCAACAAGTTCTACAACAAATTCTTCCCCATGTCCAAAGTCAATGAGTGTAGGAAGGAAATAAGTTCATTTACTCAAGAGGAAGATGAGAAATTTTCTGAGAGTTGGGAGAGATTTCAAGATATGCTGATCAAGTGCCCTCCACATGGATACGAGAAATGGAGACTGGTGCAATTTTTCTATCAAGGATTAACTCAATCCAATCGTAGCATGATCGAGTCGATGAACGGAGGCGCATTTCTGAGTTTGACGGGAGAGGAAGCGTATAGGACCTTAGATCAGTTATCCGACAATTCCCAACAGTGGGATTTTTCAAGTTGTCAAGATAGAGCTGCTCGCATTCAGAAAAAGGGAGGCATCTATGAGGTTAAGGAGGATGTAGAATTAAAAATGAAGATAGATGCCCTTACCAAAAAGGTCGAAGCCTTAGTTGTTAGCAAATCCATGAATGCTGCCAACCCATTCCATGTTGACTGCTGTTCCATCTGTGCTAGTCCCTTGCACTTAGCACAGACTTGCCCATCATTGCCAACTTTTGTCGAATCACCAGTGGAGCAAGTGAACGCTTTCAACGATTATCGAAAGCAAGCCAATGGACCTTTCTCCGAATCATACAATCCAGGGTGGCGGAACCACCCTAACTTTTCTTGGAAGCAGAACCAGCCTTTGGCTCAAGGGGGAGCTCCTCACCAATCTCATACTCAATATCCCCCTGGTTTTCATCAGCCGGTTCACCATCAAAGCCGTCCAGCCCAGCCAGCACCATCATACCAGTCCCCCACTCAAGCCCCTGCCTCTTCTTCACAATCATCGTTGGAAGACACTCTTAAGGCCTTCATCCAGATTACCGGCCAATCCATCAATGACGTGAAGAATGCTACCATGGTGAACACTCAAGCTATTGCCAAGATGGAGACCCAGATCGGGCAAATTGCTAGTCACCTGGGGGAGAGAGAGAAGAGAAAGCTCCCTAGTCAGCCTGTGCCAAATCCAAAGTTGCAATATCACGAGGGAGGATCATCAAATGCAGTGCATGGGCAGGAGCATGTGTAAGCCGTTGTCACACTTAGATCAGGGAAACAAGTGGACAACCAAGTGGTTCAACCAGAAGAGAACCCTGCTGCACAAGGAGAACAAGGAAGCAGGAGCGTCGAGAAGAAAGATACCGAGCCATCTACATTAGCTCCGACCGTAGAGACTCCTCCTCCTAGGCCGTTTATACCTAGGGCGCCTTACCCTGATAGACTTCTCGCGCCCAAGAAAGGAGGAACATTCGAGGACATTCGGGAGGTATTCAAACAAGTGCAGATCAACATTCCATTCTTGGATGCCATCCAGCAAGTGCCGTCTTACGCCAAGTTCTTGAAGGACTTAATCACCGTCAAGCGGAAGAACAATGTCCCGAGGAAAGTTTGTTTGACCGAGCAAGTCAGCTCAATCCTCCAATACCGGCTGCCCATCAAGTACAAGGACCCTGGATGTCCTACCATCTCTTGCATGATAGGAGTCAGCCACATTGAGAAGGCCCTGCTTGACCTTGGAGCCAGTGTCAATCTCCTACCTTATTCAGTTTACCTGTAATTAGGATTAGGAGAATTGAAGCCCACCTCCATGACATTGCAATTGGCTGATCGGTCAGTGAAGATACCACGGGGAATAGTGGAGGATGTTTTGATTAAGGTGGATAAGTTTTACTTCCCCGTGGATTTCATAGTGCTTGACACCGAGCCGGTACAGAACGTTGGAGTTCAGATACCGGTAATCCTAGGGCGACCATTCTTAGCTACGGCTAACGCCCTGATCAACTGTAGGACGGGGGTAATGAATATCTCTTTCGGCAACATGACGGTAGAGCTGAACATTTTCACTATCAGCAAACAACCGAGGGAGTGTGATGAGATCAACAATGTCTGCTTGATAGAGGAAATCCTGGAGGAAAGCATTGAAGAGTCAAGCATTCAAGACCCCCTGGAAGCATGCCTTGCTCAATTTGGAGAGGATCTGGACTTGGATGTCCTGCTTGAGCAAGCAAATGCTGTTTTGGAGTTTGCTCCTCTGGAGAGCAAGAAGGAAGAGGAGGCAGCAGTACCTGAGCCTCCAAAGAAGGAACTTAAGCCCCTACCGGACAATCTTAAGTATAAGTTCCTCGGTCTAGCAGACACTTTGCCTATCATCATAGCTTCAGATCTTCACACCACTCAGAAGGAGAGGTTGTTAGATGTCTTGAGGGAGCATAAGGAAGCTATAGGCTGGACCATTGAAGACATTAAGGGAATCAGCCCCTCGGTGGTGATGCATAGGATACACTTGGAGGAAGACACCAAGCCATCGAGGGAGCCACAGAGAAGGCTCAACCCGACCATGCAAGAAGTCGTCAGAGGAGAAGTCATCAAGTTGTTGGATGCTGGCATCATCTACCCTATCTCTGACAGCAAATGGGTGAGCCCCATTCATGTCGTGCCCAAGCGAGCTGGAGTTACAGTCGTGCAGAACAAGGAAAGCGAGTTGGTTCCAACTCGAGTACAGTCTGGATGGAGAGTCTGCATTGACTACCGCAAGCTAAACACCGCCACTAGGAAAGATCACTTTCCTCTTCCATTCATTGATCAAATGGTGGAGCGGTTGGCCGGGCACTAGTATTATTGCTTTTTGGATGGTTATTCTGGATATAACCAAGTCCCTGTGGACCCTGAAGACCAAGAGAAGACAACCTTCACTTGTCCGTTCAGAACGTTCGCCTACCGACGCATGCCCTTTGGCTTATGCAATGCACCAGCTACTTTTCAGCGGTGCATGATCAGCATCTTTTCTAATATGGTAGAGCGTTTCCTGGAGGTGTTTATGGACGACTTTTCGGTTTTCGGGTTATCTTTTGAGGAGTGTTTGCACCACCTCACGTTGGTTTTGGAAAGGTGTAAAGAGAAGAACCTAGTGCTCAATTGGGAGAAGTGCCATTTTATGGTGCAACAAGGAATCGTGCTCGGGCACGTCATCTCTCGTCGGGGGATTGAAGTCAACAAGGCAAAGGTAGATCTGATATCCAACCTTCCTCCCCCACGGACGGTGAAAGAGGTTCGCTCTTTTCTGGGCCATGCAGGATTCTATCGGCAATTCATTCAGGATTTCAGCAAGATCGCCCGGCCCTTGTGCAAACTATTGGTGAAGGAGGCCCCTTTCATTTTTGATGAAGATTGTAAGAAGGCATTTGGGGCCTTGAAGGCAATTCTGACGTCCACACCCATCATTCGGCCCCCAAGCTGGGGTACACCTTTCGAGATCATGTGTGACGCGTCCGATTACGCCGTTGGAGCTGTGTTGGGGCAGCGCATTGACAAACTTCCCCACGTCATTTATTATGCTAGTCGGACTCTGAACGACGCCCAGCTGAATTATTCGACCACTGAGAAGGAGCTGCTTGCAGTCGTTTTTGCTCTGGACAAGTTTCGATCCTACCTACTAGGATCGAAAGTCATCATCTACTCGGATCACGCGGCATTGAAGTATCTTTTTTCTAAAAAGGATGCTAAATCTTGCCTCATCCGGTGGATTTTGCTCTTACAAGAGTTCGACATTGAGATTCGGGACAAGAAGGGGTCCGAAAACGTGGTGGCTGATCATCTCTCAAGAATTACCGTGGACTTCACGAAAGAAGCCGCCCCCATCTCTGAGACCTTCCCCGATGAGCAGTTGATGCATATTGCTCATACTCACTCACCATGGTTTGCTGACATAGTGAACTATCTTGTCACCGGTCAAATGCCTTCGCATTGGGGACGGCAAGATAAGTCCAAATTTCTGTCCATGGTGAAGAATTTTTTCTGGGACGATCCTTACTTGTTCAAGTATTGTCCCGATCAGATCATTAGGAGATGCATTCCCGAGCCTGACCAATCTAGTGTCATTTCCTTTTGTCATGATCATGCCTGTGGAGGCCACTTCAGTGCGAAGAAGACCGCTGCAAAGATTTTGCAGTGCGAATTTTACTGGCCTACCATCTTTCAAGACGCTCACACTTATTGTGTTGCATGCGAGCGCTGTCAGAAGCTAGGGAGTATTTCACGTCGAAATATGATGCCCCTCAACCCGATTCTTATTGTTGAGATTTTCGATGTATGGGGCATTGATTTCATGGGACCTTTCCCAAACTCCTTCGGCTATCTGTACATTTTGGTTGCTGTGGACTACGTGTCCAAATGGGTAGAGGCAGTTGCTTGCAAGACCAACGACCACCGAGTTGTGGTCCAGTTTTTAAAAGACACTATATTTGCTCGTTTTGGTACTCCTCGAGCAATTATTAGTGATGGTGGAAAGCACTTCTGCAACCGGGTCTTCGAACAGCTGATGAAGAAATATTGCATCACGCACAAGGTTGCCACTCCTTATCACCCTCAGACGAGTGGACAAGTGGAGGTTTCAAACAGAGAGATCAAGAGGATTTTGGAGAAGACGGTGAACCAGTCAAGAAAAGATTGGTCTCTGCGGTTGAACGATGCATTATGGGCATACAGGATAGCGTTCAAGACACCGATTGGCATGTCACCTTACCGTATCGTGTACGGGAAAGCATGCCATCTGCCTGTGGAGTTGGAGCACAGAGCCTACTGGGCCATTAAGCAGCTAAATTTCGATCTCACAAAGGCTGGCTCACAGAGGAAGCTCCAACTCAATGAATTGGAAGAGCTGAGGAACGATGCCTATGACTGTGCTAGGATGTACAAAGCACAAATGAAGAAGGCCCACGACCAGAACATATTGAGACGATCTTTTGAGCCTGGTCAGAAAGTCCTTCTTTACAATTCACGTCTGCATCTGTTCCCAGGGAAGCTCCGATCTCGATGGACAGGCCCTTTCATAGTTCGATCAGTGTTTTCTTATGGGGCCATTGAGATTGAGGATCCAAAAAATGGCAGCACGTTCAAGGTGAACAGGCAACGACTGAAGCCATTTTTGGAGTTACAGAGCTCGGAGGTTGAGACGACCCTTTTAGAGGACCCGAGTTACTCGGAGTAATTGTCATCATGATGGAAAGTCTGGCTGAAGACTGAAAACTTAGCGCTTGTGGGAGGCAACCCTCATCATCATTTTTTTTCCTATCATTTGATCTTCTTGTGTTTCAGTTGTGATTTTCAGGACAGGGTCCGCCATTCAAGTTTGGGGGAGCGCTTCTCTTACAAGTGTGCCCAACTTGCATCACCCTTCGGTATTGTATCTCTAGCCACATTGGGGACAATGTGTTATTCTAGTTTGGGGGTGGGGTAGACATTTCTGTCTATTTTCATTTAATTCTAGTTTTGTTGCCTTGTTAATACTCATTCATTCAAAAAAAAAAAAAAAAAAAAAAAAAGCTTTATTGTTAGTTGAGCATGGTTACATCTTACTATGGTTTGCATCTCATTGGTTTGTTTAAAATGTTGAATTTTGCATATCATGAAAATCTGAGATCTTTTGACTCATCTTTGGATTAGAGAGACTTGACATGTTTAAACTGTTCATCGCAAGCACATTAGCATTTGTTTCTGTGGGGTATGAGATTTGAATTAAAATTTATATGTCTTGAGATTTGTAGGATGACTTGTTGATGAATCCTTGGCTTATTGTTCAAAAAAAAAAATGCTTAGAATAATATCACCAATTTGACTTTTCATTGAGTAACCGGGCCCCTTGCCTCATTAAGCATTGGGTGTTCGCGTAAAAAGATGAGAATTTCAGCTTGGATGATTGTTTGGCTAGTTTGACTTCGTAGCCTTTTTGACTTGAGTAATTAAGCCCTTAGGGATGTCTTTACATCTAGTGCCCTAAAACCATCTGGTTTGGGAGTCACTGGCCCAACACTCGTTACATAGGTCAATTAGAAAGCTTAAAGGAGTCAAACATTGCACAGCTGACACAAAATAATAATAAATGATAATAAATATATGATGAGCCTTGGTTATTTGACGGAAGTCCTGCGAATTTTTGGATATATGTGCTTTGAGGAAAATCGAAACCCCATGATTCTATGCTATTCACACTTTACACTTTTGAACATGTGTTGTCTCAATTTTCCATCTATGAGTTGATCGATTTTTGATAACATGATAATGTGATATTCATTTTGTTAAACATGCTCATGATGTGTGAACCATGTGTTTGAATGATGATTTTCGCTCAATTGATAAATACGGCATTTCAATGTTTGTGGGTATCATTTCTGGCAAACCCTCACGAGACTTCACTCGTCCACTAGGGAGTCCTAGGGGTTTAAAAGGCTTATTGCATATGCTAAATGCAATCGTTTCTCCCACGAAAGAGGACTTATGTTTCATGCTTTGATTTTGTTTTTCATTTTGTTTTTGCTAAGGGACTAGCAAAATGTAAGTTTGGGGGTATTTGATGAGTGCCAAATATTGTGTATTTGGACCCCTTGATTTGCACTAGTTAGACCTTTAGCCTTGTTATTTTTCTAATGTTTTGGTTAGTGTTTGTGTTTTTTGTTTCTGTAGGACAATAAGAGAAGAATGGCAAATTTCATAAGAAGATAACTGGAAATTCGGAGACCCTGACAAGTCGATCGATCGAACTTAAAATTCGATCGATCGAATATTTGCCCGAAGTCGATCGATCGAAATAAAAGTCGATCAATCAAATTTTCCCAGAAACTGCTTTTGCAGAGCGCGCCAGAACGCCCAATCAGAAGCCAAAAAGTAGTCCTCCCTCTGATTTCCGCTGCAGAACACGCTGGTTTCGTGTTTGGGGTTGTCTCTAGCTGCAGAAGAACCCTAGATGAGGGTAGAGGAGTCATTTCTTGCCATGGCTTGCTTCTATAAAAGCCATAGCCATCCCCTTGTTGAGAGTGTGGTAGAGAGAGTAGGAGAGGAAAGAATAGAGCAGAAACTCTGTAGTTAGTTTTAATTTCGTGCTTATTGTAGTGTAATTCAGTAGTTTATTTTCAGAATACTTTCTCTTTGTAGAGCTTTTCTTTCATTTCCATGGTTGTTCATCATTTTCTTGTGGTGTTCTTAGTCATGGAAGGCTAGTAACCTCAACTAGGGTTGAGGATGAAACCTTTCCATTGAACACTCACAACCTTGCTGTACCACTTGCACATTTAATGATATATCATGTTAGTTGTTCAAGTTCCATTCATTTAAAGCTTTATCTTTTGCAATGAATGTGGTTAGTGGTGGATAGAGGACATTTTATGTGTTTCAACCGACTAATACGTTGTTTTATCGGTTTGAATGATGATATCCATTGTGATTGAATGATACATTGGATGTTTTGATTTCAATCGGTACTCTTTGTGATTTGTCAATGTGTTGGATTCATTTAATGGTTCTTGGGTTTATGGTTAAGAAACTTGAATAACACCCTAAGCTTAATGTTCTTTGGGTGTTCAAGTGGAAACCAAGAGTGTGAGTTGTAGGATTTGGTTTGGTGGATTCCTTAACCTTAGTTCCTTTTATTTTACATATTTCACTACATCTCTTTCATTTAGTCTTTTGTTCTTGAATCAAGTCTCAAACCTTTGGAACTAGGTTAAGATGAGGTTGATTAAGCAAGATACCAATATTTGACCATTTCCCTGTGGGATCGACCTCGCACTTGCATAACACTATATTGCAAAACGATTCGTGCACTTGCGAGTACTATTTAAAACACATCAACCAACTTGCTGATCTCTTGACTAAACCCCTTGGATGTGTTGCTTTTCATAACTTATTGTCCAAGATGTCTGTTAAAGATCTTTATCATCCATCTTGAGGGGGAGTATTAGAGATAGAAAATAGTATTTTTTTTTTTAATTTTTTTTTTTGTATAGCTAAAGTAGTTAGATTGCTTTAGTTATTTCGTTATTCTATTTGTTGAGTTGTAACTGATTTAGTTTCTTTAGTTAGCTTCCATTCGTTAGTATATATATGTAAGCTGACCTCATTTGCATTCACTTTACTCATTCTAGTAATAATATCAGTTTTTCCCTCAACACTGTGTGAAACTTGACAACGGGGGAGGATGGCATGGTTTGGGGTGGATTGGGAAGAGGGATTGGGTTGTGAAGAAAGCAAATGTGGATTCGGCTGGGCGGTGTAGAGGTTGTGGGGAGCAATTGGCGTGTGTGGATATAGATGATGCGGAGATGGAGAGATTTGCGCAATCGGTTGCTGAGTTGGCTATGGAAAGGGAGGTCAAGGTGAACTTTAGGGAGTTTTAGGTAAGCAATCGATTGCTATGAGTTTTTTTAAGGATTTAAGATGATGGGTTCCTTAGAATGTTGAGGTTAGTTTGTAGCAGATTTGTTTGAGGAGGAATGTCAGTTATATGTAAAGAAATTACAAGGATCAAGAAACAGATTAAGGAAATTGCTGCTTGACATTCGTCGACTTAGTTGAATTTGTGTGCTCCTATCACCAACATGATTGTTGGTTCTGATTTTTCAGATCAAAGGATGACACTTGTTTAGTCTGGTTCCAAAGTAGTTGGCTGATTATTAACTCGTGGACCACATAACTTATGTGTTCTTGGTTTTCTCAGTCTATTGTGCATTGTCAAGCTCATAGACCGTTTAATCTTTGGTATAGTAAAGGTTTATTTTTGTTTTCTCCATTCCAAAACAACGTATGAATGTACTTCGCTATCCTTTATCTTTAGTAACTTGTTTTTCTGTCCTTTATTTACTTAATTTACCTTTATTTTTTAATCTTTATTAAAGGGTTGGCTGGAAAAACATGCTGGTTTTGAATTTATAGTTGATGGAGCAAATATTGGACTCTACATACCAACAAAATTTTGCAGATAGTGGATTCAGTGTTTCTCAGGTTGTATGGCTTAAGTTGGGTTCTCTTCCACCCCCCACCCCTTTTTTTTTTCTTCCCTTCTCTCACTCTATCTAACCACTAATTTATATGTTTCATTTATGTTTATGTTTTGAAAATTTCTATAGAGTAGCTTGATGTTGTTGTTAAATAATTGTACAATAAGAGCGGAAACAAATGGCCACTGGTTGTCTTGCATAATAAACGCCTTGGGTCACTTCTGGAAAATCCTTCCCACAGAAAGTTGGTAGAGGAGTGGATGGATAAAGGCGTTCTTTATATGACACCAACTGGTTCTAATGATGATTAGTATAAACCCTTAAATCAGTGCTTGTCTCTGTGTGCGTGAATGTACTTTATTCTGTCATTTTAGCTAAAGTTTTATGATTAAATTTCTGACAACTTTTTTCTTTCACAATTTTTTCCTTTAATATACTCCATCTGAAGATCTAAGTGATATATGTGCATCCAGGACTCATTGAGAAAAAAAAAATATAAAAAGCACAAAGAGGCTGCTTAAACAATTACCATTTTGATGTCCTTTGGATCTTGAATTTATGAAATAGGAGTTCATCTTTTTTCATAGCTTGTATTTACTGCCCTTGTATTATTATTAATTTTTTTTTTTTTCAAGATTTCCTTATCATAACTTATATAATTCAGGTATTGGCTATATGCTGCAGTCAAAGTCAAGTGTTTACTTGTGACAAATGATGAAATGAGAGATTATATTTTTGAACTCCAAGGAAGTAGCTTTTTCCTAAAGTGGAAAGAAAGACATCAAGTATGTGTTTTCTCAAATCCTATACATCATTGATTTTGATTCATATTTTTGCTCGTGCTTTTGTTAATTACTTTTTATATGCCTCTCTTTTGCTCATTTCTCTTTCAAAGCGTGCCTTTTCTTAGATTTTAAGGAGAAATCTCATCTTGAACAAGTTTAAGGAGAAATCTCATCTTGAACAAGAGTATTACACCCGGCTCCCCAGATCTAATTCTTAATGCCAATGAATGCCTTGATTGTAGAATTAGATCTGGGGAGCTGGGTATGCTTTGCAAGCTAGACATAAAAAAAGCTTACGATCATGTTAGTTGGGATTTTCTGCTATAAATGTTGAGGAGGTGTGGTTTTGGGGGGAAAGTGGTGCTCTTGGATAGCTCATTGTATATCCTCAATGCGCTTCTTGGTTTTGGTGAACGACACTCCCATTGATGTTTTTAGTAGCTCCCGTGGCTTGAGACAAAGGGACCCTTTGTCTCCTTTGCTGTTTGTCATTGTAATGGAGGGTTTTGGGTAGAATGATTTTTGCTGTAATGAGTGGAGGCTTGATTTGAAGAAAAATCGCTCATGATATATTCCTCATGGATATCCTAGCCCCACATCCTAGCCACCTAGTCCTTGCTCAAGACATGAAAACAAAAAAGGAAACTGATTGAGCTGAAAGGCTCAGTAAGTAAATCCCCAACTATAAAACAGATGGATTAAATTCGTTTTTCTTTAAAATCCCTCTTAAAACACTTAATTTCTTGAAAATCCTTCAAAACATCTTTATCTCATATTGCTAATTAAATAAAATACTTTTTTTTTTTTTTTTTTTTTTTTTTTTTTATAAGTAAGAAAGCTTTATAAATAAGCGTAAGGCGCCCTAAGTTAACTTAAATAAAATACAATTTTCAATAAAGCTATGTTAAAGCATATCCTCTTCTCTGAAACATATAAATATTCATATATGTTTATAACTAATTTTTCATAATAGGGCCCATGTACACTGTTAAGTCCCGTGTACTAGGGTTGTAAAGACCAAGAAAATAAATATCTGACTTGGCAAATTAATAAATTATATTTATTAATTAGATGGGACCAATAGTTAGATTTGAAGTAACAATATTTATATTATCAATGTATAAATGAGTTAAGATAAAATAATGGAATTAGAATAATAAAATATTTCTAATTGGTCTTTAGAAAATAATAATAAGTCCTAGTGGAATAAATAATTAATCTGATTAGTAAAATGTAGTTTGAATAAATGTGGGGTTAAATTTTAATTGCTAAAAGATAGAAATAAAGTTTGATGGGCTCCTACTATAATTAATAGTAGTTGGGGACTTTAAATAAAAGACAATCCTATCTGCCACTTGTCATCGCCGAATTGGGTAGGAGAAGATTGCTCTATCTTCTCTCAACCGCCCACATGATAACACGTGTCACCCACTCCCTCTCTCTCTTCCTCTTTCTTTTCTTTTCCTTTCTTTCTTTTTCTCTTTTCTTCTCCTCTCACCCGAGCACCCCTCTCCTTCTTCCTTTTCTTTTCCTTCTTCTTCTCTGGCAACGCTCGCCCCCCTTGTTCCACGTAACACGCCCGGCTTCCCTTCCCTTTTCCCTTTTCTCTTCTGCTCATGCGCACACACACACACAGTGAGCCCGTGGGAGTGATACAAAGATTGAGAGGAGATCCAGCCATGAGAAGAAATGGAAGTAGGTTTCGGCCATGGGGTGATTTTTGAGGTAAATCCCTAGCATTTTCTCATGATTTTCGTAATACCCATTGATCTTAGGGCTAGAAAATCGCATGGATTGTGATGGTTTTGCAAGGGTCCAAATTTAGGGTTCCCTTTGGGTTGTAATTTTTGGGTCCTTTGGGTCTTGATTGAGTTTTGTTTATGAAGAAAATTAGGATTTCTTGGTAGGTTCTTGTGGGATGGCAGACTGGTGTGTTCTCTTAGGGCTTTGATTGTGTTTGGTTTTGTGTTGAATAAATGATTTTTTAATGGTGCTAGATTTGTAAATTTGGTGTGATTATGATAGGGTTGAATTATTGGATGTTGTTAAGTGTTGGGTTTGGTTAATCTATTGTTGTGGCCATGTTTATGGAGGGTGATTTATGATAGGTGTGTTTTGTTTGAATATGAAATTAGATGGTTGGATTGGGTTCAGCTTTGGGGATGAAATCTAGTAAGTGATTTTGGTTTATGTTGTTGGAATTTTAGATTGGTTCCATGGAGTTTGGAACCAATTGAGTTTAAGTGCTTATATTTATGGTTCTTTGATTTCTATAGAGTTGTTGATGGGCTGATTTGAAGTGATTTAGGATGCTGGTATAAGATTGTTGAATGTCGTTAAAGTGTTGGATTTGTAATATGTTGGTATTAACAGCCCTATGAATATAGATTTTAACGGTTGGGTAGCCTTCTAAGTGTTATTGACCTTTGAGTTGTTTTATTGGAAGATTAACTCCATAATAGATTTATTGGTATCTAGAAATTTGAGAGTTTATTTGGAGGTCGGAACGTAGTTTGTTAATTGGTTGTTGATGGGATTAGAATTGTTATCCCTTGGCTGGCCGTGTAAGGAAGTGTCGTTGTAAGGGATGTTTGTGTGTTTAGATTGGCTAGTTAGAGATGCTTAGGGGAGAAGAATGTGGTTTTAGAATTGAATCTTCCGGTTCTTTTGCTATATGTTCATGGTCATTTAAAGGGAGTCTATTGGCTAATTTTGATGTTGATGTTTACTAGGGTTGAATTAAGATCAAGATAATAGGTAATAATGATAAACAAGTAAATAGAATACATTAGTGTAAAGAAAGAGCAAATCAATGAATAGATAAAGCGGATAAATAAATAGACCATAGGACTCTAGTCTAATATAATTAAGATATATAGTAAGTGAATAACTAAATATACAATAAATGCAAGAATGATATCGAACAAACATAGATAATAGTTTGGATATTGAAATAGACATAACAAGGTCCATAAGAGTGATAGACTAATAGCAAATTGATCCGAAGTAAAATGATTGGCTTTGAGGTTTATGTATATGCCTCAAGCTTTAATAAATAAATATATTGCAATACGTGATTGTAACCTAATCTAATAATTAATATGTTAAAAAAGATTAAGGTTCTATAATCTAAATTATTTATGTGGTTAGTAATTAAATAACTAATGCACTTATTTATGTATATTAAAAGTACTTAAGCCTATTACTGAAATAGGCTTATGTGGATAAACAAACCATAAGCTTAACGTCTAATAATGATAATAAGGTAACTTGGTACCAATTTACCTATCCATGTACACTAAGTGTTTTAGTGTATCATCGGATTAGGTTTAAGCATTGTATATGTATATGTATATATGTATATGTACATATACATGTATACGAATCAAATATACATTGCTAACCTTGTAAATAATCGACAAGCCATTAAAAAGATTATTAATGATAATATGATATAATAATAAAGAGTAGGCAAATAAATAGTAAACGAATCTTAAAGATAATAAGTGAAATAAAATATGACCTAAACCTAAATGATAACCTAATGATAGTTTAGGATACGTAACTAGCTCTAGAAACGGGTAATGCAACGTGTGAGCACGCGAGTGGTTTGTGTGTCATAGAGTGTAGAGTTTAATAGCGTAGTCTAACGATACTAATGTTTGCAAGATAGTGTCAGGATTGGAGACTTCAATGGGTTCTCCAATGTAGAGTTCGAGTCATGAGTCTAATGCAATCCAGGTGAGTATTCTACTCACTGAAAAACTACTATTTTCATATATTATAGAATTGCAAAATTATATGATTTTATTACCGAACCGACAATATGTTGACAATATGTTTTGGATGTTTTAAGTAGTTTCAATTATGTTGAAATATAAATGATGTTTATGAAATGATGCATTAATGAAAAGTGTGATTTGAATTGATTGAAAGAGTTTTATTGCCTGTTGGCGTTGAGATAATAATTGTGTGATCTGTGTAAAAGACTGGTTGAAACATTGGTGTTTTGTGAGAACATTGTGTGCCAAAAGCATGATCATAGGATTTGAAAGTATATAAAGTTTTGAGCATAGAGCAACAGGTTGTTGAAGACCCTTGGGTCAGAGTCCCAATTGGCATAGGTAGTCGAAGACCCTTGTGCCAGAGTCCCCATTGGCATAGGTTGTCGAAAACCCTTAGGCTAGAGTCCTCATTGGCATAGGTTGTTGAAGACCCTTGGGCCAGAGTTCCCACTGGCATAGGTAGTCGAAGACCATTGGGCTAGAGTCCCCATTGGCATAGGTTGTCGAAGACCCTTGGGCCAGAGTCCCCATTGGCATAGGTTATGGATCGAGTTGTCAATTGGGCATGCTTAGCATTGATTTTATGAGTGTGATGTTTTCATGATTTGATATATAGTGTATGCTTTTACAAGTCTCCTATAGTTGTTTTCATGATAATCTGCATAACTGATTTAAAAACATTGAGCCATCAATCATAAAAGTAATATAGTAGGTGAAAATGTATGTAGTTGTTTCCCACAATGAAACTTCTACGTATAATCTCAGCTGTAAAGTATGTTTTAAATGTTTTCTTTTAGTCGGTATTTGCTATATCAGTTATGGGGGTTTTCAATCAAAAGTTTATAAAATTGGTGGCTGTTATAGTGTACGCATGACTAAAAAAAAAAAAAAAAAGTTAGTTCTTTGCGAAAACTCAGTGAATAGTATACCTCTGAGGTCTTAGTGTATTTATTTATGTTAAGACGGTGGGCTCATAATTTCACCTATACGGATGTGGCAAACCTCCACAATCGTATACATGATGTTCCTTTGGCTATAGGTACTCCAATTGTAGTTGATGGTGTTGTAGATATGCACTTGCGATATTATAACCGCAGCTCGCCGTGACGGTTGTAATTGCTGGACCACGAGTGTCCACTGTTTTATAGGTTTTGTTTATGGCTTGTGACGCTGTTGTCACTTGTTATTGTATAAGCTATTCCTGTTGTGTAAATATTATGTTGATAAGACTTAAACAGATAAATGTTAAATGACTCTTTATTGTAAATAACTTGTAATAGATGTATAAGTTGTGATTTCCGCAATTCAGGTTTATGTTTCCACTGCATAGTTAGATATATGTTATGCTCTAATTAACTAGGTACATATTATGAGATATGTATCATATGTTGGCTTTGCGACATGTCGTTGTGCCACTGTGAGGACTCGTTTATGTTTGTATTAAAAAAAAAAAAAAAAAAAGGGTCGTCACGAGGGTTGTGCAGTCGCAAGGACCTGCTTGTCAGCTAATCAATCAAAGTGCACTTTGCGTGACGGTTGATGGAATAACACCTTATGGCATAGCCTCTTTCAGTGGTTGTGCCTTAACCCCAGCGTCAGTACCATGCCATGTTTTTCATTTACCATGCCATGTTTTTCATTTAATCCTCTTGGGCCAAAAATATCTCCTCCATATGTGCCCTCATCTTATAAATATTTTCATCTCTTTTACTTCTCTTGATATCCTTAGGGCGATGTGAATTAGGGTTTTCCATCTTCATAATTCTCATAATTATTACTTTCTAAAAATAACGTTTTCCCAATTTGGGAACCTTCCAAAATAAAAAATTGAATATATCTAGAAATTATTTCACAATAAGAACTTTTAGGGAAAAAAAAAATATTTTCTCAATGATATAATTTTCTACAGGCAACTTTCATTTTCAAAAACACTTTAGAAACCCCTTATGAAAGTAGGATGAATTCGCAATACAACAATAAAATTATTACTCCCATGTACATATCTATAATGCTAAAAACAATGTATTAAATTACAGGACATAAAATAACTTTAGAAAGGGCAGAGGATCTACTTACCTCTCTGAATGCAGTTAAAACAAATCTTTGATAGCTAACTAGTCACTTGAGTACAAGTTTAAACAAATTACTACAATATACTCACCACTAGACAAATATATTGACGCAACTATGGTTGTGGCTTGCTAGTCTATTGAGAATGGACTGATGAGGTATGTTTAAATTGATTTGGCATGCTATTAACTAGGGGTGGGTATCGAGGGAATCGGGAACGGTAGGGGGTTTTTCGCCTACCGTCTCGACTTTGTCAGTGAAGTCGGTAACTTCACCGACTTTCTTCTGACGAGATTTTTTTCGACCGTTACCGTCACTGGTTTACCGGTGACGGTAACCGGTCGGCAATCGGTTAAAGGTTTGCTTTGTTGTTACTGTTAGTTTGTTTGTACAAAAAAAAAAATGAGAGAGACAAAAATGAGAGACTTTGCTGTTAGACTGACGAGAAAAATGGCTTCTACGTCACTGGTTCGTGAGGCGGCAAGACTACGGTTATGGTGGTGGTGGCGACGGCGACGATGGGCTTGATTTAGTAGAAATTCAACTCAACAAAAAGGAGACCAGGAAATTCCACACTTAGCTTGACATGCAACAAATTCTCCAAAACAAATACACGAGAAACACAAAACGGACAAAATCAGAACAAAAAGAACATCACAATGTGCATAAAAAAATTAAAAACGAACAGATTCACAAAGAGAAAGACAAAGACAGAGACAAATTCACTCACAGAATTTGCAGTTTAAATTTTACCATAAAATATATGAGGATGAGAGAGAATTCGAAGCATTTTAGCCAGAGAGAGAGAGAGAGAGAGAGAGAGAGAGAGAGAGAGAGAGAGAGAGAGAGAGAGAGAGAGTGTATTTTTAAGCAAAGAGAGAATAAAGGGCAGGAACTGAAACAGTGAGACGTATGTAATACACAGTGAGCAAGAGCACTTACACCTTAATCATGTTTTCCATTACGAGTCAAAGACAGGTCTCCTTGTGCATAGAACTGTGCAGTAGTGTCAGTTAGTTTTATAGGCTATCATTATTCATTGTAGCAAAAGATATGGATAGAAATGAAATGAAAAGGCATAGATATCTTTCTTTAAGTATTTTTAAGAGGCTGGCTGTCAACTAGTTTACAGGCTATCAATCCTTGTTTGTTAAGCAACATTACGGTACACAGTCGTGCGTCCGTTGCAGTGGAGGTTCTCAAAAGGAGAGATCACGTGGCTCATCTGACTTTGATTTGGCTTGTATTAAAAAAGCTGGCCAACAACCATTAATGGTAAAATAGCAACGTAAAAAGAAAAAGAAAAAAATAATTAATCAAAGTTTTTCGTTGACAATTCGTTAACAGCAACTTAAAAAAACAGCAAGGTAAAAAGAAAAAGCAAAAAACAGCAACGTGGCTCATGGTGCTTTAGAGGTGTGTTAAAAAATAAAGAGTAATTTAAAAGTAATAAATAAATAAAATACTTTAATTCTTATATAATACTTCACTAAAATAATTAAACAAAAAATAATTTAAAAGTTCACAAACCAAATTAAAATTTGCTAAATAAAACTAACATAAATTAAATATTAAATAGCATCCCTTAATTTGATCCTATCAATAATCAAATTAAACTAAAAAACTTGATTTTATTCCTTCCATGTGATACCTGCAATAATCAAATAAATCAAAACATAAGCATAGTAAATTTTACAAACTAAATTTTATGTAAAAATAATAATAATAAAAATAAAAATATCTCAAACTAACAAAGAGACATCTTTCAACAAAGTACATCCTTCAAGCCTTAATCCGCATTATATGTGATGGAATTGGATATTATTTCTATTACAATAAAATTTTTAAAGAATTAATAAATCAATGAATAATTGGAACAATTAACAAAATATGAAATTTATTTTGTTACCATTACCTGAGTCAAGCTTGTAACTCTCTTCATTTTCAACGTTAGACAAGTATGATTCATGTGCACTAATGGGAGAAGATCTCAACCAATTTTGAGTACATATGAGAGCCTCAACTGTTTTTAGAGCCAAAGAACTTCGAAAATGATCTATCACACGACCACCGGTGCTAAATGCTGACTCGGAAGCAACCGTGGTAATTGGAATTGCCAATACATCTCTCGCTATCTCAGCGAGGATTGAAAACTTTGTCGAATTTACCTTCCACCACATTAAAATATCAAAGTTTTCACTAGGTGTCTCAACATCCTCCAAAAAATATTGTTCTATTTTTGTCTTACATTGCATCAAATTTCGAGACGCTCGAAACGAATGAAAATTCTGTAAAAAAGTAGTTCTAGACCTAGAACTACCAACTAATGTTGTATCACTCCGCACTTCATCATTTGATAACATAGACCCACTTCCAATATTTTTAGAACCACTGGCGTAGTACTCATATAACTGACCAAATACCCACTTCAGTTGAGAATCAATTCTTTCCGCTTTCTCAGCCCCAAAACTAAGTCGAAACCAATATTCCAAACCAGCCATCTTGTAACGTGGATCAAGCAAACTAGCCACAAACAACAACGGGTTAATCTTCTCAACATCTCCCCAATACTTATCATGTTTTACTTTCATTCTATTCGCCATGGTATTCAACAACGGATCACTACTTTCAGAATATTCTGTCAAACATGAATAAACAGAACAAAGTACATCGAAATATAAATTGGAAGTTGAGTGCAAGGAACCAGAGATTTGCATTGTGACATCATAAAACATTTGCAAGAACTTAATAAAGTGACGGATATGATGCCAATCATCATCAGTCGGAGAACCCAACCCCCTTTTTCCACCACCATCCTCGTACAAATAGTTTAAAAAATGTCCATCTTCATCTATCATAAGTTCAAATGCCTTTTGGTACTTCTCTGCCACCTCCAACATCATATAAGTAGAATTCCATCTGGTGGGAACATCAAGTGTCAAGGAAGCATTGCACTCAACATTTTTTCTTTCTGCACAAGACTTAAAAAGGGCCAGTCTTTGGGGGGAAGACTTTACATACTTCACCATGTTTCGAATCTTTATGATTGAATCGTCAACATTTTTCAAACCCTCATGCACAATTAGATTAAGAATATGTGCAGAACACCTCACATGAATAAACTCATGACGACAAACAACTTCCTTATTGGCCACAGTTCTTTTTTTAAACCAATCAATTGCAGTATCATTAGCACTTGCATTGTCAACTGATATTGTCAATATCTTATGAATCCCCCATTCAACCAAACACTCTTCTAATTCCCTTGCAATTGTTTGCCCCTTATGATCTGGCACTTGACGAAATGCTAATATCCTTTTGTGATATGTCCAATTAGTATCAATAAAATGTCCAGTGACACATATAATTCATATTCTGAATTCAAGTCCATGTGTCAGTGGTTAAGCAAACCCTTTGGCCAATCATAAAAAACGTGTTCTTCAGTATGTTTTTATCCCTCATATACAGTTTGACACAATCCTTCATCACTGTATATCGAGAAGGAACCTTAAATCGAGGCTCAAGAACCCTGAGTAGTTTCTGAAATCCTTTTCCCTCCACGGTCATAAAAAGGCATTTCATCAACAATAATCATTTCACAAAGTGCCTCCCTAATAACCTTCTCAGAATACTTGGCAA
Source organism: Alnus glutinosa (assembly GCF_958979055.1). Lineage (NCBI taxonomy): Eukaryota > Viridiplantae > Streptophyta > Magnoliopsida > Fagales > Betulaceae > Alnus > Alnus glutinosa. Next base: position 7,347,475 of record NC_084894.1, on the reverse strand, counting down.
TCATGAGGTTGTTACCACCACCACTCTGCCCAGCCCCAAAAGTGAACTTAGATTGAGACCTATCCTGTTTAGATTTTAGGCTCTTGTACTTTTGGCATGAGTTCACATGATACAACATAGATGAGGTGCCATTGATTTTTGGGTGACATTTATAGGCAGTCCCACAGTAATTGCAATGTGCCACAGGATCATCATCAGGGGTACTTTTATCTCTAGTGAAATGGTCCCATGCTGCAGATTTGTTTGAAATATTTCTTTTTTTCCTAGGGAGTGGTGGTCGTCCACCACGACTAAGACCACTAGCTGGCATAGATCCAGCAGCAAATGTTTCTACGTCCTCAATCTCTATGGGAGTCACTGGAGTGTCCTCAATCTCTATTGGAGTCATTGGAGTGTTTAGAGGAGAAGATAGATGACAAGAAGCACTACCCAATGAAGGTGAGCTTAGAGGTGAATCCATCTGTAATGAATGAAAGCTAAAAATTAATATTATTCCTTATTAATTATTATGGTAAACCAACATGATGCATTATGGTAATAATGATATGATATAATAATCATGCAACCTAATCTATATATATATATATATATAAAACAATTGTCTAATAATAATGATATGATACTCCCAATAAATTATTAGTTTAATTATAATTTTGTTTAAAATAGAATAATGATCTCTAAAAAATATGTCAGACAAAAGTTTTTAACTAATAGAGTAATAGTCTAATAAATGGTCAGTTAATTTGAATTTAAAAATAAATAAATAAATAAACTGTTGATTTGAATTAGTGTTTGGTGTTCTATATAAATTCTATAATTTTTTTAAGAGAAACCGATCAGTTGTGAAATTATCATGAAAAAAAAAAGAAAAAAAAAATCTCCAGTGAAACAGTAATTGAGATTGACAGTTTCAAATTAACCCTGCATCGAGACAAACTGTGTTATAAATCAATTAATAATTTTAAGAGAAACTGATCACCAATAAAATTATCATGAAAGAAAAAGAAAAAAAAAAAAATTGCAGCGTAATAATGCGTGTCATGGATTTTTTTTTTTTAAGTTGCGTGTTATGGATTGGTGCACATCGACGTCTTTGACATGTAAAAACTGAAAAGTGAAAACCTCACTTTTCCTACACTAGACGTACAAGCATTGTGTGGCACACTGCTCCAAAAGTTGGAGTCCAAAGTCCAACTTCTAGATAGGCTAGACTAAGGCCTAAAATTTACAACAAAAAAGAAAAAGAAATAAAGCTTAAAAGTTAAAAAAAGAAAGAAAGAATAAATTATGCAAAAAAGAACAAGCTTGTTTACCTTTCAAAACAAATCACTGCATCTGCACGATTTGCTCAGCAAGAAATTGAGAGAGAATGCGTATCAAAATTCAGAGTTTGACGATGGCAACAACGAGAGAGAAAAAGAGAATCAGCCTTCCAGGTTAAGTTAGGTTTTTGAGTTCTTTCATGTGATATTGTGATGAATATATAGGATGGAAGAAGTTGAACGAAGAAGGCGTCTCAGAGTCTACGTCTGTTTTGTATTTTTTTTGTAAATACGTCTGTTTTGTAGTTTTTTTGTTAATATATATATATTTTTTTTATGGAAATAAAATTGTCTGTTTAGGTTGTAGTTTTTTTGTTAATATATATATATATATATTTTTTTTGGAAATAAAATTGCCTGTTTAGGTTGTAGTTTTTTTGTTAATATATATATTTTTTTATGGAAATAAAATTGTTTGTTTAAGTTGTAGTTTTTTTGTTAATATATATATTTTTTAATGGAAATAAAATCGTCTGGTCGGTTCGGGTCGGTGCGAAAACCGACCAGATGAAACTTATTTCGCCTACCGACCGTACCGATGTCGGTAGGCGAAATAAGTACCACCTACCGGCCGCCTATTGTCGGTGCCGGCGTGGTGACGGCCGGTGGACGGCAGGCGGCCGATCTGCGTAGTGCTACTATTAACTTATCAATTTCAGCCTCTTAGGAATTCTTTTGAAATGGCCAAAAAAAAGAAAAGAATTATTTTATATGAAATTGTGAAATCTTTATACTAATAGAACATTTGAAATTAATGCAGAAAATTTATTACGCCATATATATATATATACACTTAGCCGCAAATTATGTCCACCATTTTCCTTACCAAAATATAAAAGTATAATGGCCCCATCCTTTGTAAACAAAACTTACAAAATTTCAGTGTTAGTGACATCAACCGGATAATAGTTAAACCATCAAAATAGACAATCACATATTTTTGAAATAGAACTCTTATCCTGCCTATATCGTAGACTGAGGGTAGAAGAAATATATATATATATATATATATATATATATATATATATATATGTGTGTGTGTGTGTGTGTGTGTGTGTGTTCTCTTGAAAGTAACGGTTTTTGTATGAGAGATAAGAGTTTTTTTTATTTATTTATTTTTAAAATATCAAACCATGGCTTTAAATATTAAATAATACTAGCAGTATACAGTACTAGAACCAAAGCTTTAAATAATAAAGTAATTGTTTTGACTAACAAATCAAAGGTTGGGTTGCTTTTGTTCTATAACAAAATAAAACCTGACTCTAAGAAGGATATTTGCTACGGCTAGTAGCATAGAAAAGAAAAGAAGAAAAATAAAAAACAAGACAAACAAGACATGAAGACCTGCTACGGTTAGTACAGAGAAAAGGGAAAGAAAAAGAAAGAACACAAGATGCTATGGCTAAAAGAGAAAAAAGAAACAAACAAAAGTTTGCTACGGCTAAAAGAGAAAAAGAAACAAACAAAAGTTTGCTACGGTTAAAAGAGAAAGGAGATAAACAAAAGAAAAAAAAAAAAAAAAGAAACAAGCCATGATGGGTCTATCACGGCTAGTGCCAAGAAAAGAAAAAAAAAAAAAAGTGGGGCTGGGGGTTTGGAACTTAATGATGTTCAATCGTGCTCTTTTAAGAAAATGGCTATGGCATTACGAGCATGAGAGAGAAGGTTGTTGTAGAGTTATGGTGGACTCTAAATTTGGCAGTGTGTGGGATGGGTGGTGTTCTAATGAGCCTTTGAAATGCATGGGTTGGGGTAATGGAAGAATATTAAGAGGGGTTTGGAGAAGCTTTCTAATCCTACCAGATTTGAGGTGGGAGATGGCTCAAAGGTTAAGAGTCTAGCATGATCTGTGGTGTGGGCTAGTGGGGATATGGCCCTTAAGGAAGCTTTTCCAGTTTTATATGGCTTTGCTTGTACGAAGTATGCTTCTATTGCGACTCATTTGGAGCTTTCGGGTGGCTCCAATTAGTAGAATGTAAGCTTTGCTAGAGCGGCTCATGATTGGAAGGTAGATGTCTTTACTTCATTCTTTAAGTTGTTGTATTTAGTTAGAGTGGGATGGGTTGGCGAAAACAAGCTTTGATGGGTCCCCTCCAAAAAAAGTTTGTTCGATGTTAGAACCTTCTACAGTATCATAGTTTGTAATGATGGCTTTCGTTTTCCTTAGAAGAGTGTTTGGCGAACTAAGGTTCATTTGAGGGTGGCCTTTTTTGTTTAGTCGGCGGCCCTAAGAAAAATCTTTACCATGAACAATCTAAGAAATTGACATGTCATTATGGTCGATAAGTACTGTATGTGTAAAAGGAATTCAGAGCCTGTGGACCATCTTATTGTCCATTGTAAGGTTGTTTGTGCCTTATGGGATTATTATTATTATTATTATTACACTACAAAAAAAATGGCATTTTGAGCCGTTTCGGTTAGAGTCGTTTTAAAAAAACAGCTCTAATTTGAGTCATTTTTAACTAAAACGGCTCCATTTAGAGTTGTTTTAAAAAAGTGGCTCTAATTAGAAGCGTTTTAGTTAAAACGGCTCTAATTAGAGCCGTTTTAATAAAAAGGGCTCTAATTAGAGTCGTTTTTTTAAAACGACTCTAAATTTTTAGAGTCGTTTTTACAAAAAGGGCTCTAATTAGAGCCGTTTTAACTAAAACGCCTCTAATTAGAGCCGTTTTTTTAAAACGACTCTAAATTTTTAGAGCCCTTTTTACTAAGAGGGCTCTAATTAGAGCTATTTTAGTTAAAACGATTCTAATTAGAGCCGCTTTTTTAAAACGGCTCTAATTAATTTTGAGTCGTTTTTACTAAAACGACTCTAATTTGAGCTGTTTTTTTTTTTAAAAACGACTCAAATTAATTAGAGCCGATTTAAAAAAGCGGCTCCAATTAAAACCCTTTTTATTAAAATGGCTCTAATTTGAGCTTCTTTTATTTTTTATTTTTATAAAAACGGCTCAAATTAGTTTAAGTAGTTTTAACAAAAGCGGTTCAAATTAAAGCTATCTTAACGAAAAACGGTTCGAATGGAGTGATTTTGATCAAAATGGCTCTAATTGCAGCCATTTAAACGAAACAAATGTCTCAAATTAGTGTCGTTTAAACAAAAAAAAAGTCTCACATAAATCGTATCACGATCTATCACATGATCATACCATGATTGATCACATAGATCGTACTACAATTCATCACATTGATTGTACTACGACCGATCATATAGATCGTACCATGATCAATCACATTGGCCGTACCACGACCGATCACATTGGCCGTACCACGATTGATCACATAGATCGTACCACGATTGATCACATAGATCGTACTACGATTTATCACATTGATTGTACAACGACTAATCACATAGATCGTACCACGAACCATCACATTGATCGTATCATAATTGATCACATGAATCATATCACGACCGATCACATGATTGTACCACGATCGATCACATAGATTGTACCACAAACCATCACATTGATCATACCATGATCGATCACATGGATTATACCACGATCGATCACATGATTGTACCACGATCAATCACTTGGATCGTACCACGATTGATCACACATGATCGTACCACGATCCATCACATAGATCGTACGATCATGTGTAATCGATCGTGGTTCGATCTAAGTAATCGGTCGTAGAATGATCTATGTGATTGATTGCGATACAATCTATGTGATGAAACGTGGTACGATCTATGTGATCGATGGTGGTACGATCATGTGATGGATCGTGGTACAATCTATGTGATCGATCGTGACACGATCTATATATTCCTCTCAAACTACTAAAAAATGTCAATGTTCCTCCTAGTGACAAAAATACCATTTCATAAAATTATTAAAATTATAAAATAACAAAAAATTCTAGAAAAAAAAATGCTAGATTTAATTTTTTTTTCTTCATTTGTTTATTTATTTATTTTTATTTTTATAATTTTTAAACAAATATTTGTTTTTTATTTATTTATTTTTTCTTTAATTTTTTAAAAATATTTAGAGTCGTTTTGAAAAGAAAACGACTCCAGTTGGAGTCGTTTTCTTGCCATAACGTCTCAAACTTTTAGGCGGGACACGAAATTTTTTCGTGTCCCGCTCGCGCACTGCAGCCAAAAAGAAAATTCAAGTTTTGAATTTTACTTTACTTTTTCCTTTCACGCACATAAATTATCTCCTCACTCTATGATCCGTCACTCTCATCTCCCAATATTTTGCTTTCTCTTCTTCTTCCTTCTTCCCTCCCCCCCCCCCCACACTCTCTCTCTCCGACCTCCATCTCTGGGTCTCCAGAGACCCTCGGACGTGGGTCTCCAGAGACCCACCCAGCCAGAAGTCAATTTTTGGTGATTAAGAGCGATTTCCGGCAATTGGACAAGGGGTTGATGACGACAGAACCAGGGGAGGCTTCCAGCGAAATTTCTGGTGACCTGATTTCCGGTTGATTTTTGTAAAATAAGTTGCTTTATTTGTGATTTCCCAGTTCATATTTGATCTCTATTTCCTTTTTCTTTTTTCTTTTTTTTTTTCTTTTTTTTTTTTTTTTTTTCCTTCTTCTTCCTCTTTTATGATTATGCAGATGCCAAGGGGTGTCCCAGTTGTGATAAATAATGCTACCAATGCAGGTTTGCTCGCACAATTCTTGATATTAACCAGATGTTTCTCTGTTTTGGTGTTCTTAATGGACTGAGCCGTGAATGTGATTATGCGTGACTGTTTTCTAGTGGTGTAGTGTTCTGGCGAGGTGTGGGTTGTGGTAATGTTAGTAACCTAATAGTCTTAGATGCTGTACTTATTTGAGGTTATTTTGATAGGATGAATGTGTACTAGAGAGGAATTTTGATATATATAATTTTGTTTTTTAATTTCTTTTTATTTAGAGCCGTTTTAGGATCCCCTAAAACGGCTCTAAAAATTTTTAATAATTTTTTTTTTTATTTAGAGTCCCTAAAACGACTCTAAAAAAATTATTATTTTTTTTTGAAAAATTCTTTATTTAGAGCCGTTTTAGGGTGCCGAAAACGGCTCTAATTTTTTTAATAATTTTTTTTTTTTAGTTAGAGTCGTTTTAGGGTCCCTAAAACGGCTCTAAGTAAGTTAAAGATTTAAAAAAAAAAAAAAAAAAAAAAAAAATTTAGAACCGTTTTAAGGAACTTAAAACGGCTCTAATTATTTAGAGTCGTTTTAGTTGAAAACGGTTCAAATCGGTTTAAGCCGTTTTGTAAAAAACGACTCCAACTGATTTGAGTCGTTTTAAAAAGCGGTTTAAATCGGTTTGAGTCGTTTTTTTTTTTTTTTTTTTAAAAAAAAAAAAAAAAAAAACGGCTCAAATTAGAGCCGTTTTAGTTCAAAACAGCTCAAACTGAGATTTTAATATGCCATATGTTGAGTCATTTTAAAAACGGCTCAAAAAAAGGGCGCAAAATATTTTGAGCCGTTTTAAGGCCTTAAAACGACTCTAAAAAAAGGGCTCAAAGAGCCCTTTTTTTTGTAGTGTTATTATTATTATTATTATTATTTTTTTCAGTCGTTTTGGGTTATCTTAATTTATGTCTAGACGAGTAATCTACTTATATGTGTGTTGGTGGACTGCTGGTGGCGCTTAGATTGCTGCTGTATATAAGATGGTGCTTTCGTACCTTTTGTGGTGTCTATGGAGGGAAATGATCAATGACACAAGTTTTGAGGACCGTGAGAGGACTCTGGAAGAGATTAAGTCTTAATTTTTCAATACTCTGTATTTTTGGATACTAGCTTTTGTTCTTCCTTTAGTGATTAATTTTTATGGTTGGTTATCTATTTTTTTTTTTCACCTTCAACCTAGGTGTTTTCTCATGTATTTTGTATGTACTTGGGGCGCTTTACGCTTTTAATAATAATATCTTTATTACTTATAAAAAATAATAATAATAATAATAATAATAATAATAATAATAATAATAATATCTCTATTCCTTAAAAAACATATAATTGTGTCAAAGATGCATGTAAAACTGTGTCTGGTTCACATGTAGGATAACTGATCTCTTATTCAGACACAAACATGTTTACATTATACACATGGGAATAACGAATAAAAACGGATTGAAGAATTTGAGTAGATTGAGCTTAACTGAGGCACTGCATCAAACAGGGCTTTTCTCTTAACTGATGTGTCACAATCCTATGAGATTGTGGCACACTTCCCAAAATGATAAATCTCATGGAATTGTGACACATCAGTTTGGAATTAAATTCTGGAAACAAGTATTTGGATGCCTAGCATTCCTCTTTTTCTTGGAGAAATGCTAAACATCCCAACACTTTTTTCCAGAATTTGGTTCCAAACTGATGTGTCACAATCCTATGAGATTATGGCACACTTCCCAAAATGATAGATCTCATGGAATTGTGACACATCAGTTTGGAACTATATTATGGAAACAAGTATTTGGATGCCTAGCATTCCTCTTTTTCTTGTCGTCAGCTGCTGTACCATTCCTCAATCTGAATGACCTTTCGGGGGACAGGATTGAAATTAGATAAAGTTAATACTCAGAATAGCAAAGAGCTGTTCAGATTTAAAACTATCAACGTTGCTTAGGGGTCTTCATCTTCTAAGTATCTATTCTAAAAGCTTAGAGATTAATTTGATGGGAATTGTAGCTTAGAGAAGCTGCTCCGTACACGAGGGCCGGATTGCGACAATGGAGACATTGTTACGGGCTTAGACCGAGAGGAATGAGGCCTTAAAGCAGCGTATGCGACACTTAGAGATGTTAGAGCAGCGTATGCGACACTTCGAAGCCGTTCTCACCTCCATGGGAGTGTCACATACGAGTCCTGATGTTCAGCAGTCTCCATCTTCAAACGAAGGTGGTACATCATCCGTTAGTAGTGCATCTACATGTATGATTACAATTTGTAAAACGGCTTATTTTTAATCAATGCCATGGACTTGATATGCATATACACAAATTTTTTCATGTTTTTATTACTTGCAGTTAATGCGACGACGATTGGTCCGTTGTCGCATCTTGGACGACAGTATTCGCCCTCACCGCTGGGCCGGCACTCTCCCATTGGGACACCATTGCCTACTACACCGTCCCTTGCGCAGCAATCACTTGTTGGCGAGTCCACGCCTGGTATGAGAATTTGTGATCCCCAAGAAGAATTTTGTAGAGTTTTTGTAATTCTGTTTTGTTAATAACAATAACGTTTATTAGTACCTAATCTATTGTTGTTTTGGATTTAGAACTATTGATGTACTTAATTTGAATTTGTGTTTATGATAAATTTCAAATGTTGTCATAATATTTTTGTGATATTTGGGGGAAAAAAAAAAGGATATATAAATTGTGTTTTTTTTTTTTTTTTTTTTTTTTTAAAAAAAAAAAAAGAATTTTGCCACGTGTTTGATAATCACGTGGTTGATTGTGGCCACGTGGTCTCGGGACACGTGACCACAGTCGGCCACGTCGTTTTGAACCACGTTGCCAACTGTGGCCACGTGGACAATAATCCACGTGGCCCACGTGTCGCGACATGCACAGCATGGCTACATTGCGAATTACACATTTCGTAACAATCAGATCTGCCACGCTGCCCACACGTCGCCAATGACATGTGGTGAACTGTTAGCCATGTGGATGGTCCCCATCCAAGTGGTAAATTGCAAGTGGCAAATTACAATTTTTATTTTTTATTTTATTTTATTTTTTAGTGGTAACCTCAATATAATTCCAGCAACAAATAAAATAAGAGGAAAAAATATAGTTCTCACAAAGTACAACTTGCCTTCATATTCGCATCAAAATACTCATGGTCATGGTTCATGGTTTAAGAAATGTCAATCGGGATTTGAAATGAGCCTTGGAAGGTGAATTATTGCCAAAAAAAAAAAAAAAAAAAAAATTGCTTTAATGCCACCCACTTGAATCTTTACATGTTGACATGTTGTCATGTTTTAACATGTACTTGTTCAATTTTAATTTCTTCAAAGAAGAATATGACTTCGATGTAGAATTGATCGATCGGCAGGGGAGCGTTCAGCAACCAAGCATGCAGCAGCAAAGTGCTCACCAGTGAAGCTTGCAACAATACTTAAATCTTCGATTAGACCCTTTTTTGGATGAAATTTCTCTTGGGCCAAAAGTATTAAAATGGGCTATTATGGATTCGCTGGACATCCAATATGTGTATGCTGACCATGCATGCTTCTGAGCTTCTCCTTGTATTTGATGTTATATGCCACCTTGACCCATCAACGCTTTTGTGATGTGATGGTAAGACAATAGCTTTGTTTGGCAAACGACTGACTTGCCATGATAGAATATTTGAGATGTTATTTTTTGGAGTTAGTAAAAAGTGATAGATGTGATATAAAATAAAATGTTTTATATAAAAAAATGTGAAAATTTTGTATTTTAGTGAATTTTTTATTTAAATAGTAATAAAAAAATTATTGATGTGATATAAAAAGAGAAAAAAAAAATGTGAATGTTTTGAAGTTGATTGTTATTAAAAAATGTAAAAAAGTGAGAAAAAATATATAAATAGTAGAAAACACTTTTCTGACATGGCAAGCCACTTGCCAAACACGGTCAAGATCTCATGTTTCTTTCTTTTAAGTGGTTGTGAAAGAAGAATGCTTGAGTATCTTGAAGTAGCCATTGTGGGAAAGATTTATCATGGGTTGGATCCCGACTTTGACCCGTATTCTCTTATGGGCATATAAAATATGACATTAAGCCTAATATGAGAATTGTTGGTGGAGATCTTGTTGGATCTTTTGAATGAAACCTTTGCTGAAAATCATGATTTAGCTTGAATTGTCCTCTAAGATCATAACATATGGACTATGAGAGAGAGAGAGAGAAAAAGGCCCTAAACACACATCTATATGTATGTAACTTTGATAGTTTATAGTTTCTTTTTTCATATATGAAAACGAATGAATTGACCTGTTAAACCAAAATATGACATGCTTAATTATCAGAGTCTCTTCAAATTAGTATTTTCTATTCCCATATATAACCTTCTAAATGGGCAAGTATATGTATATTGTGACTATTGGATCGTACTGCTTATGTTGTTTATTAAAATCCTAATTAATTACAGTTTTACAAACATACTTGACCTATGGCAAGAATCATATATTAATTTTATGAGAAATCTTATAAAATCTCATGATCGACCCTAACCAAACGACAACGTAAACAAGAAGTCAGTGAATTGAAAATTAATTTTATCATATTTTCAAAACTCATTATTAATTCTTAAACTTATTTTCTTTGATTTAAAATGCATGATTAATATAAGGATAGATAAATTTACGAACTGAAATATTCTATAATTAATTGCATTGAGTTGTTTGGATTAGAAGGATGGTGTGGGTATGGCGAGGAAATCTAATCGGGGTAGAGGTAGGGGAAGAGGAAGCTTGAAGGTGACGATTGGGAAGAAGTCTTCAGCTAAATGCCCTGATCGAGATCACTACTGAACAGGATCAAGGTGATTTTGTTGATGCGAATGATGAGGTCCCTGTTCCGGCGAGTGATCATGAAGGGGATATGGTGGTTGTTAATTTGTTCTCTGAGCAATCATTCTGAGGAGAATTTACAAGAAAAAATTGATTTTTTGTGGAGACCATAGATGGTGAGGAAGATGTTACTGTGATTCCCGATGAGATTCTTGATTACCATAGTGAGGGAACAGAGGAGGATATCCCTTCGGTTTAGGGGATTGGGGAGGAACCTGTTGCTAAAACAGACCGGAGATGTCTATTCAAAACGGAGAAAACTTTGGGGAAACTCCAGTATTTTACCCCTATAAAATCTGGAGGACAAGCGATTGTTTCCCCTCCGGAGGAAGCCATTGAGGAAGGGATAGCAAAGTGGAATTCTAGTTTTGTAGGGCAATTCTTGGACAAGGCTCTGCCCTTTTTCCTTGTCAAAAAAATCTGTGGAGATGATGTGGAAGCAATTTGGGAAAGTTGAGGTTTTCTCATTAGAAAATGGGATGTTTATTTTCCGTTTTTCTGAGGAGACAGTCTGTGATGAAGTACTGGAATCCAAACTGTGGGATGTGGCCAACAAGCCACTGATTCTACGCAAATGGACTCCAGGAATGCAGGTTATGAAGCTCACTCTTTCTTCCGTACCTGTTTGGGTGAAATTGCTGCATCTTCCCATAGAATTTTGGACTCCTACTTGCCTTGGTCAAGTGGCTAGTGGAGTGGGAAAACCTCTTTATGCGGATAAAAGAACAAAGGAGCAGAAACGGCTTGGATTTGCAAGGGTCCTTGTGGAGATTGATACTAACTCAGAATGCTCTAAAGAGGTTCTCATTCGGAGGGCAAATGGTAACTCAATTAGTATTGGGGTTGAGTATCCATGGCTCCCCCCAAAATGTTCAGGGTGTGGAGGCTTTGGCCATGCGGCCTATGCTTGTGCAACTACTAAGAAGGAAAAGAAGATATGGGTCTCTAAGAAACAAGCTCCGGCTGAAGTAAGGAGGGTAACTCAGCATGTGCAGACAACTAAGGCGTTTGATAAGACTATTAGAAGGCCTTCAGGTCCTTCTAAGGTTAAAACAAAGGAGAAAGGAGTTCGGCTATTCCTTTGAAGTCATTGGTAGTAGTGATTTGATGGATGAGGAGGAGGAAGGGACTGATCTGAGAACTCCTACAACGATTCTGGAGGTCTTTGAAAAAGCTTTATCTTCAAAGCTAAGGAGGGCTCTTTACCTTGGCTCATTGCTGGAGACTTCAATGTTATTTGGTTCCAACAAGAGAAATGGGGTAATTATGGTATCTTTTGTTATGAACATGAATTTGTTGACTGTATCAACCGATTGGAGATAGAAGATTTGGCTTTTACTGGTTTCTTCCATACCTGGTCCAATAAGCAAGTTGGGGACAATTTTGTTTCTAAAAAACTGGATCGGGTGATGGCAAACTTTGAGTGGCTAAATGTGTTTGTCAACACTTCAGTCGACTTTCTTGAAGTGGGAATATCTGATCATCCTCCTGCTTTGGTGTCGGTGGAAGAGTACATTAGCTATGGTCCTAAGCCCTTCAAGTTTTTCAATTTTTGGGCTGACCATAAGCATTTCTTGGATTGGATTAAGGAGGGACGCCGTACTGAAGTTGTGGAATTGTATACCAATCTGAAAACCATTAAGTTGATTTTAAAACCCAAGAATCAGGAGGTTTTTGGTGGGCTGGTACAAAAGGCTTTGAGTGCTCAGCAGGCTCTTGCTTCAGCCCAAGCTTCTTTTCATGCTTCCCGGGGCTCTAAGATCTCCCCCGCGGATGCCACATGGGAACTCCTCTCGGACTTCAAGTTTCACTTTCCCAATTTTACCCTTGAGGACAAGGGTCATTTTAAGCGCGGAGGAGTGTACTTGGGGAACACGATTTCAGGGTAGGAAGTTCCTAGAAATAAGGGGTGGTAATTCCCCGTTAGCAACCTAAGAATAAGGGATTATATTTCCCATTCAGTCGCAAAATTGCAGCAGAGATTTAGGAGATCAAATAAGGGAATTAGACTTTCCCTAGAATAGGATATTTCTGTACTCTTTCTATAATTGTTTGCTATATATAAGGGTTATTGAGAAGGAATAAAGCATGCAGAAATTTACCAACAAACAACTTCTAAGTTGTAGGAGGTAGGGGTACCTCGAATACCCCATATCCATTCCGCCATAGGTAGACCTAGGAAAACCGACCCTGCGGCTTTGCCCATCACCAAACCCATTACCCGATCACAAACACAATCCCAAACTCAAGCCTGTAACATCTTGGTATCAGAGCCAAGTTGCGAAATGACGGAACCACGGATCGAAAAACTAGAGAAGGAGCTGGGATCGATGGAGGAGCGACTCAAGAAACAGATGGAGGAGATGCTGGTAGTCCTGGTCGATCAACTCCAAGCAAACCGAGCAGAAGACCACAGCAAGTCCGCGGGTTCCTTTGGAACTGGCAAGACAACGGGGCGTGCGGAGTCTAGCAACTCTTTCCCAAAGGTTGCTAAATGGAACTTCCCAAAGTATGACGGCACGGAAGACCCAACAAGTTGGGTATGCCGGATGGAGCAGTTCTTCGAATTTCAAGAGATGGCAGAAGAGGACAAGGTAGTTCTGGCAACCTACCATCTCGAGGGTGAGGCACAACTGTGGTACCAGCTTTTTAAAGAGAATGAGGAGGGCGTGTCGTGGGAGCAATTGAAGGAGGGATTACATGTGAGGTATGGCCTCATGCAGTTTGATGACTTCTTTGGGGACCTCACTAAATTACCGCAAACAGGGATCGTTTGGGATTATAAGGGGCAATACGAGCGCTTGTTGAGTAGGGATGGAAGGCTTTCGGTAGCCCAATAAATAGGGGGGTTCAATAGCGGCCTCAAGGAGAGTATCCGGCTGGAAGTCCAGGCCTCTTGGCCCACTACCCTCACTGCCACCGTGGGGCTTGCAAGGCTGTATGAGGCATGGTTGCTATCACAACGGAGAGGACCACATCCGTTCGAGACAAGAAGAGGCACAGGGCCACCCAATGCACCACCACTGCCGTCCACAAATTTGGTACGAAACCGAGCCCCAGTAATTCGGAAACTAAGCCTAGCCAAACTAAAGGACCGAAGGGACAGGGGCCTTTGCTTTAATTGTGATGACAAATTTTCACCAGGGCACAAGTGTAAGAAGCTGTTCTTGATTGAGGGGATTTATGAATGGGAGATTGAGGAGCCAGGCCAGGCAGAAGAAGGGGAAGCAGGGGAAGAGAATGAGTTTGAAATTCCTGAAATATCACTCCGCGCCATCTCAAAAGTGCCAACCCCCCAAACTATGCGCATTCTGGGCACGATCAAGGGGGCTCGTGTGATTTTGTTGGCTGACACTGGAAGCACGCACAACTTCCTCAACACAAAGCTGGCAGAAAAACTGGGCTTGGTACCCGACAAGCACACGGCTTTTGAAGTAATGGTGGCCAACGGAGAACGACTGTCCAACATAGGGAAGTGCTCGGCAGTACCCCGTATTGCTTGAAGGTACATTATTCATTCTGGAATTTTTTTCTCATCGATCTCCATGGTTATGACTCAGTTCTTGGGGCTCAATGGCTAAAGATCCTCGGCCCTATTCTCTGGAATTTTGTTTCTTTGCACATGAGTTTCATATGGCAAAGGCGGAAGGTGACACTGGTAGGGGAAAATTCCCCTAGTAATCGGTTGTTAGAGGGACCAAAGGTACAAAGGGAGCTCCGTTGCTGTCCTAAGGGTATACTGCTCAAACTTCTGGCAGTTGAATTGGGTGTAGAACAGCAGTGCCCGAGTATAAGTGATCCCGACTTACAGCGGTTATTGGGCGAATTCCAGCAAGTGTTTAAAGAGCCACACAACCTTCCACCGGTGCGCCGCCATGACCATCACATCCCTTTAATCCAGGGCTCTTCTCCAATAAAGGTACGCCCCTACAGGTATCCCCATTATCAAAAAAATGAAATAGAGAAGATTGTTGTGAGAATGTTAAACACAGGGGTGATCCGAACCAGTACCAGCTCGTACTCTTCTCCGGTACTGTTGGTGAAGAAACAAGATGGTTCATGGCGGTTATGTGTGGACTATCGAGCCCTCAACCGAGTGACAATTAAGGATAAATTCCCCATTCCCGTGATCAACGAGCTGCAGGGGGCACAATATTTTTCCAAATTGGATCTTTTCTTCGGCTATCACCAAATCCGAATGCAGGAGCAAGACATAGAGAAAACGGCTTTTCGCACGCACCATGGACATTTTGAGTTCCTGGTCATGCCATTTGGGCTCACAAATGCTCCCTCGACCTTCCAATCGCTAATGAACGACCTCTTTGGCAGCTTCTTAGGTAAGTTTGTCCTTGTTTTTTTTGATGATATACTAATTTACAATCGTTCTTGGGAGGATCACTTGCAGCACCTAACAAAGGTTTTTGAGGTCTTAAGGGCTAACCAACTGTATGTGAGGCAAGATAAGTGCAGTTTCGGGCAGCAACAGGTGCACTATTTGGGCCATGTTATTGACCGGGATGGAGTGGAAGTGGACTTAGAAAAAATTTAGGCGATGTTAGCATGGCCTAGACCCCAAACATTGAAGGCACTCTGGGGCTTCTTAGGCTTGACAGGCTACTACCGAAAATTTATTCAAAATTATGGCACCATAGCCCGGCCGCTAACGCAACTCCTCAAGGACGATTATGGGTGGAACGAAGAGGCCGACGAGTCTTTCTCTCGGCTTAAGGAAGCAATGACGGCCTTGGCATTGATGTCGTTTTGATGCAAGGTCGGCGGCCCATCGCCTACTTCAGCCAAGTGCTCCATGGCCGTAATCTCACTCTTTCCACATATGAGAAGGAAATGCTTGCCTTGGTCACCTCGGTCCAAAAGTGGCGACCATAACTTTTGGGCCATCGTTTTGTGGTTCGGACGGACCACCGCAGTCTCAAGTTTCTGGATTTTCATAGCAAATCCATCGGAATTCGCCACTGATTCCGCAGGAAAAGTCGCCGAAAAACGGTTACTAGAGGGTCGGGTTTCACTAGTACGGGTCACGAGTTCTCGGGTTTTCTGGGCTCACGGGTCGCGGGTCCAAGTTTCTGGGTTCCACCGGAGCTCCTCAATCGCCGGATTTCAGTTTCTGGTCGCCGACAATCACCACGGAGCACTAGGTCTCTCGGGTTCAACGGGTCATGGGTCACACGGCTTATGGGTTCGCTGGAATTTGGGTTTGGGTTCCGCCGAAAATCACTCTGCCTCGCCGGAATCGTGTCCTGCTCTGCTGGACAACGCCGTTGGCCCACCATCGACCCACCGGAATTCGGGCTTCCGGTCTTGGTCTTCTCCCGGGTTTGGTCTCTCTCTCTCTCTCCCGATCTCTAACTCTTCCTCTCTCTTTGTCTCATCTCGTCTCTGCTCTCCCTGATCTCTCCTGTTCTCTCCCTCTCACTCTCTCTGTGTTGTATCTGGACAAGAAGAAGGAAGAACGAAGAAGGAGGAATGAAGAAAGAAGAAGATGAAGAAATGAAAGAGAGAAGAAAAATATTAAAAGAAGAAAACAACTTGCTGAGCAAGTTAATTTTTTAATTTTTTTTTTAAAAAAACTTGCTGATCAAGTTAGCTTAGCTTGCAAGAAAACTTTTATTTTTATTATTATTTAATCCACAAAATATCCTAAGTTAACTGAGTACTTAAGTTTTGTAAGATTTTATCAAAAACTTACTAATTACTTTTTACCACTGATATTTTTATCTCACATTTTTACTATCTTAATCCAATTGATAAAAAAAAAATCAATCTAAGCCCATAATGAGTCTAGTTCATTTCATTGTTAATATTATTAACCCAATAATATTATATCGCTGGCAACATTATTATAAAAATATTATTAGGCCAATTAATAAATTTTAAAATATGAGGTATTACAAAAATACCCTTAGTAAAAATCAAAATCAAAATAATTAAAAAAAAAATCAAAAAAATCCATTGCTCGAACAGGGGTGGCCAAATCACCCACAAATGGTGCAAGAAAACCTTTTGAGGGGATGACCAAACCACATCCAAATGGCCAGGGGGTAGTTCAGCCACCCTTTCAGCCAAGAAGGATATATTTTGTCTTATTGAAAAAATTAATGATTATTTTTGTTTTTTTGGCTGGCCTTGGGAGGATATTGACAACTTTTTATTGTCAATTTTAAGTAGTAGTTTGAGGGGTACATAGATTTTTCACATCTTTATCACGTATGTCTACAGAACAATCTATTGCACACAGAAGTTCTACAATGTGAACTTTAGCTTCCAAAGACAGATCTGGGGGGAGGGGGGGGGGGGGGCGCCGTAGCCTATAGCCAATTCTTTTGATATTTTCTTTTTCTAAAACAAGGTGTGAATTGATTTTCAGTGTATTTGGCCCCTACTCATTAAAAATGATGGCTTTATCCATTAGAAATTTAGGCGCCTTTCATTTTCTCTTCTCTTCGACCGGTTTCATCTCATTTGGGATGATAACTTTATTATCAAAACTTTTTGCTTTTAATATGTACGTCTTGCCGTTAATTGTAAGGTTCTATAGTACTAATCCTTTGCACCACCAACAACGTACCATGCTTATATATGAACCATGAGATAATTAATTAATCATACGTATGATGAAGGCATGCCCCCACGTGATTGAGACCACACCAAGTAACTGAGTAGCAACTGGGACTATAATTACTATTTATAATTTTTCTTCAAGGATAACTTAAAGATAAAAATTAAAAATTAATTATTTTTTTAGAATCATAAAAACCTTTTAATTCCAAGACTCTTCATGGCAGATGTGATGGCTCCGTCAGTGGCACCTAGTAGTCGCAGTTTGTTTAGGTACTCCTCCACAACTTCTTTCTCTGCTTTGATTTCTAATCTTGAGGTTCCATTGAGCGTCTCTTCCATCTGAAATGGCCTCTCTAGTCTGCGCCCCTTCTTTTCTCCGCATACATACGCTGAAAAACAACAACAATCATTACCGGCGCCGTCAATTGAAAATACCGCACTCTTTACCGGCCAATAACTGTTAACTGCTTATACAACCCTACTTCACAAGAACTTTAATCCTCCCTTTTTCTTTTTCTTTTTCTTTTTCTTTTTTTTTTTTTTTTCTTTTTTTTCTTTTTTTTTTTTTTCTTTTTTTTCTTTTTTTGGTTAAGTAAAAAAATTTTAATACACAACAGATTCAGTGTAAGAAATAAGCAGGGCAAAAAATTTATGTAGACGAACCGGTTGATACATGGAGGAGAACTTTTAAGTTGATAAAATTCTTGGCAAAGCCCGAAACATGCAAAGCGCCAAATGTATTGACGCCCAGTGCCACGTCATATCAAAGACAATGAAAAAGAAAATAATAATAATTCAAATCATCTCATCTCTAATTTATGAACATTTATTAAACAATATTGTTTTAAAAATTGAAACTGGTAAACTAGTTCAATCAATCAATCTAATTATAAACATATTTATTATAATTAAATTAATAATACCGAAATGGTTGTTTTTCAATTTAGGAAAAAATGCACTATTGGTCCTTGTGGTTGGCCTAAATTATAAATTACTCCATGTGGTATCAACATTAATTTAGACATCCCTGTGGTTAGCTTAATTTGCAAATTGATCTCTGAAGTCAAATTCCGTTAAAAAATTTGATAGATTCCTTTAAATGCCACGTAAGCGCCGATAAGATGGCAACACGTGTCCATCTTAATGAAAAAATATAAATATATTAAGAAAAAAAACTTATTTTTTTTTTAAAAAAAAAATTAAAATTAAAAATTAAAAAAAAAAAACATAAGTTTTATTTATTTATTTTTAAATATATTTATATTTTTTTTTATTAAAATGGACACGTGTAACTATCTTATTGACTGACATGGCGTTTACGTGGCGTTTAACGAAATCTGTGAAATTTTTTAACAAAATTTAATTTTAAGGATCGATTTGTAAATTAAGTCATCCACAAGGATTTCTGAATTCATGTTGATACCACATTGAGTTATTTGTAATTTAGGCAAACCACAATGATCAATGATACATTTTTCCCTTTAATTAACTACATTTCATCAAAGTATGTGGTAGCGGTAAAATTTAGGATGATGTCTATTTCTTTCCACATATCCTCTCTTCGTTTACAATCCTCGACTCCCAAATTCTCACAAGAGACATCACCTGGAACCGCGATAACCTTTTCAGATATGAATGAATCTAGATTTGCACCCCACTTCTCTCGGACAACTCTAAATAAATCCTTTCCAATGACCTGGGAAATAATTATTAAAAGTTAAAAAAATTAAAATAAAAAAATAGAAGATTTCAAATAATATTAAATAAATTTTTAAATAAAATATATTTCCAACTTTAAACATTCTATTGTTTGGAATAATGGAGAGAATGAAAATAATAATAATAATATTCAATTACATTGTTGGGGTTGAGATTTTTTTGGCCTTGTGATTAGCATTGGCAGCCAAAATTTCAAAAAAAATTTAAAGGGATATTAATAAATTTTGGCCTCAAAATGTATCAAGTTGGCCCTGTATACACTCATACATGAGTGAGGTTGTTAAGTATATATATGAATGTACAAAAGTTATGTTGCACATTAAAATATGTCAAATATGTGACAACGCGCGCGGTTAACATATGATATATATATATATATATATATATATATATATATATATATATATATATATATATATATATATATATATATATATATATATATAATTGGGATCAAACTCATCCTTTTAAGATTTTTTAATTGAGTGGTATTTCCACGTGTTATATTATAATTGTTGGTACAGTTTCCAGTACGGTGACGTGTTGCCTTGTGATTCGTTGCCTTCCTTGATCTTCGCTCTCCTCGTAATCTGCAAAATAATAAACGGCTCGTCCGCTTGTGGGGGTGCCGAGCATACCCCCACTCCGATGCCTAAGTCAGTTCAAACTATTTATTTTCTAGAGAGTATCAATAATCTCAGAGCTTAGAGAATCTGCATGTTTTCAATACCTGACGTAGTAGTCTTATTTATAAACTCACAGTTCACAGTTATGAAACTACTGAAGTGCTTGGAGCATAATCTAATTACGAGTATGAGTCCTAGATCACATAGTCTTTAATCTTATCTTCATAGAATTCAAATTGGGTAGTACAGTCCAAACTGGATATGACACTCTCTTTAGCTAATGTCATTCTATTAGGCACCTTATCCCATATTTGATGGGATATAAGTCTATCTTGATATATTTGGGATATGCGGCTTTTTGGAGATAATGGGTGGTCTTGTACCTAAGTCTAATCTAGCCAGGTTAACCCGATGGGCTCAGCCCACGTGTCTTTGGAGCCAATTATTTCTCCAACAGTTACCCCCCATAATTCTCTTATTTGAATTTAGAATGTAAGAGAGTTAAGTGCCTTAATTTCTGAATTTGGATCTTTCATAATCTGTATCTGACAATTGTTGCCTCTTTCAAAGTAATTATGGCGAATAGTGCCTCGAATCTCTAGATTGGAGTGGCGTCTGACCTGATGAATGTCAATTCAATTCTTGGACACTTGTGACCTGTCATAGTACTAATAGCAACTCCCTGTAGATATCTTCTTCATAGTGCCTCTACATAATATTGTCGGCCGGGCCAAAGTTGTGAAGATTATCTCCTACTCTCGGTAGGAGATGGATCGGACTGATGTAGTTGATTTCACCAAGATTGTGGTGAAATGCCACTCTGAGAGAACACTTTGCGTACAACTTTCCTGAGATCAAGATTATGTCTGACAAAAAAGGGTAAACCGTTGAAGAAAAAGGCTTAACATACCCGAAGCTTCTTCATCGGTAGTGCTTCGTAGACCGCTTCCACAAAAATCTCTCTTGGCGGCTTTAGAGGCTCGGACTAGAGCTGAGGCTTTGGTTGTCCGAGACTTACAGCGACTAGGGGCTTCTGGCGGCCCGAGGTTTTGTGCTTGGCGTACCGAATCTTCTAATCTGAATACCATCTAGCTTGGTCTCACCTGTGAATATCTTTATTTTTGAACTTTGTAATGTTTGAATTCTTTGTTATGGAAAAACTTTCCATAACAAATCAATTCTCACTTATCCTCTAATAACTTAAACAAACAACCGGTTTGCGTAAGTTAACTCCGAGAAGGGTAAGAAAAATCTTTTGTTTCAAAAATCTTTTTGTTTCGACCTCCGGGACTAAGAGGGAAAAAATATTTTGTTTTAACCTCCGAGCTGAGCAGGGAAAAATCATTTGTTTTGAACTCCGTGAGTAGGAGAGAAAAATCTTTTTGTTTTGACCTTCGGGACTAGGAGAGAAAAAATCTTTTTGTTTCAACCTCCGGGACTAGGAGGAAAAATCTTACTTTGAGTTATCCTCCTTAACTTGAACAAACAATAGGTTTGTGTAAATTATGACCGAGGGGGATAGGAAAAAATCTTTTAGAAGCGATGAACTTACTTGGTTATTTTCTGTAGAGGTGATATCCCTGTATGGTTTGTTATAGGGGTTGTCTCCCCGTATCTTTGTCCGAGCTGCTCCTGAGAGATCTTAATCTGAGAGTTTGGTGTAGCTTCGGTGATTTTCCCTTTGCATAAGCTTTAACTTTGTTGAGCTACCCCCCATAACTTTAGTCCGCAACCGCGGGCTAAGTCGTTCGAGGCGGATAGTCAGGTCCTCTTGGTATCCTGGACGATGGAGTAAAAGAGATCTCGGAGTTCGGAGTGAGTCTCAGGGCTTCAACCTGTAAATACTTGAACTTTCCTTTTCAAATGTATCTTCTTCTTTTTTCATGTAACATTTTTTTTTGTAATGAACAAAATTTCAATGTTAATGAATGGAAGTCTTGGACATTTTGACTTTCACTTTCCTTATCTTATTAGCCGTAGAACATCATAATTTTTCAAACTGAATTGAATATCTTTACCTCGAAAAAAGTTTAAAGTTTCTCACTCAAAAAATTCTTCCGAGATATATCTCGGTTTCTTATAAATCTTACTTTTTAAACTAGAGTTACCCCCAAAACTTGAACAAACAATCGGTTTGTGTCAGTTTTTTCCGAGGGAAGAACTGGTCTAATTTTTTGAAATTTAAGCTACCCCAAAAAATTTTGAACAAACAATCGGTTTGTTGAAAATTTTTACAGAGGAGAATAAAAAAAAACTATTTGCATCAAAGTGTTAAGTCTTACTTGATGATTTTTTAAAGAGATTTTATCCTCATACCTTCCTGAAGCTTTACCTTCCTGAAATTTTATCATTCTGAAGTTTTGTCATCCTAAAGCTTTGTCGTTCTGAAGTTTTATCTCCCTGAAGCTTTACCTTCCTGAAGCTTTGTCATCCTAAAGCTTTGTCTTTCTGAAGCTTTATCTTCCTGAAGCTTTATCTTCCTGAAGCTTTATCTTCCTGAAGCTTTATCATTCTGAAGTTTTATCTTCCTGGATCTTTCCTGAAGCTTTATCATTCTGAATCTTTCCTGAAGCTCTGTCATACTGAAGCTTTTTCTTCCTGAATCTTTGTCTCCCTGAACCTTTACCTTCCTGAAAATCTGTCTTCCTAAACCTTTACCTTCCTGTTTGTTAACCTTATTGAGCTACCCCCCATAACTTCAGTCTGCGACCGCAGGCTAAGTTGTTCGAGGTGGGTAGTCAGGTTGCTGAGCTTTACCTTCCGTTGCAGCAGCTTTATCTTCCTGGATCTTTCCTGAAGCTTTATCATTCTGAATCTTTATCTCCCTGTTTACCTTAATGAGCTACCCCCCATAACTTTAGTCTGCGACCGCAGGTTAAGTTGTTCGAGGTGGGTAGTCAAATCGCTAAGCTTTACCTTCCTTCTGAAGCTTTATCATCCTGAAGCTTTTTCTTCCTGTTTACCTTTCTGAGCTAGGCCCCATAACTTTTGTCTGCGACCGCAGGTTAAGTCGTTTGAGGTGGGTAGTCAGGTCGTTGAGCTTTACCTTCCTTTCTGAAATCTTTGTAACCTGTAAAAGACTTTATATATTACTGAATTGAAATCTTAACCTTTCAATTCCCTCATCTCTAAATTTAGATGATCCATACTCATTGCATCTGGAGACCTCCAACCGAGAGGTTTCTTGTCTTGGTGTCCTTTCCATAACCATTTCAGGTCGTCCGAGGAAAGGACTTGGGCCGATTCTATCTTGGATGTTCTTGTCCTTTCGGAACCTGCAATCCCGCCGTCGTATCCTTTCCATAACCTTTTCGGGTCGTTCGAGGAAAGAATTCGGGATATCTTTAACCTTATCCTTCGGAAACCCCCAACCGGGAGGTTTCAACCCTTTGTATCCTTTCCATGACCCTTTTGGGTTGTTCGAGGAAAGGATTCGGACGGATTCTAATCGGGATATCCATAACCTTATCCTTCGGAAACCCCCAACTGGGAGGTTTCAACCCTTTGTATCCTTTCCATGACCTTTTCGGGTTGTCCGAGGAAAGGATTTGGGCAGATTCTTTTCTGGATATCCTTAGTCTTATCCTTCGGAAACCCCCAACCGGGAGGTTTCAACCCTTTGTATCCTTTCCATGACCCTTTTGGGTTGTTCGAGGAAAGGATTCGGGCGGATTCTTTCCTGAGCATCCCCACCATAACTTTTTCGAGTCGTTCGAGGGGAGGAGTCAGATGGACGTTGATGTAGCTTGATCATCTTTGAAGAAGTTTGATGAAGAAGTGCTTCCATTCTATCTCGGACTGCTGCTTTATTCTTAACAGAGATCAATCAATACCTGGGGACTGTTTGTTCTTCCTTGCTCTCGGTGTTGAACTAACTAAGAAGTTTCTTGCCTTGATATCCTTCCCATAACCCTTTCGGGTCGTTCGAGGAAAGGAATCGGGCATTCTTAGCAGAGATCAATCAATACCTAGGGACTGTCTGTTCTTCCTTGCTCTCGGTGTTGGACTAACTGAGAGACTTTCCTTGTTTTCTCTGCAGGGTTGTCTCCCTGGCTCTCGGTGTTGGATTAACCGAGAGACTTTCCTTGTATAATTTGTTGTAAGGGTTGTCTCCTCGTATCTTTTCTGCAAAAAGGGTTAACAAAGTACTGCATATACTAAAATAAAATAGCAAAATGCACAGTTGCACCATATATTCTTATCATCTGTCGGGATGATTTTGTGATCCTTTCACTCACGGCAGGAGTGAGGCCTCAACACATGAGTCTATTTTATCAAAATATATATATTTTTCGGCAAAGCGTACAAGTACATGCATATATATATATTTTTTCCTGGTTGATAAAATAAAAACCAACATTTATCCTTACTTTAACATGAATCATGTTTGTAAAAGAAGAGTATGAACTTATCTGGTGAATTCGATGAAGATGAACTGTCTTACTTGGAATTCCTTATCTTGCACGCCCCTCGATATGGGGCTCTTTGGGAGAGTTCCTCAAGGTAGACCGGTTCGGATTGGTCCCTCAGCATGTGACTGTGCACTTCGGAGGATGGCAAATCTGGAGGGGTCCTCGGACTATGCTATTTGGAACTAGAAGCTCGGGCATAGGGTCTTCAGGATAGTACCCTCAGAATAATACTCTCGGTACGTACTTTTCATCTCGGTACGTACTTTTCGTCTCGGTAGAACACTCTCGCGTCTAGCTTTTCTCCTTGGTAGAATGCCCTCGGATCAAACTTCTTGGAATATACTTTCTTCTCGGTATGAAACCCTCGGGTTTAACTTTCCTCCTTAGTAAAACATCTCGGATCTAACTTCCCTCCTCGGTAAAACACCTCGGATCTAACTTTTGTACTCCATAGAACACCTTCGGATCTAACTTTCCTCCTTGGTAAAACACCTCGGATCTAGCTTTTGTACTCGGTAGAACACCCTCGGACCTAACTTTTCTCCTCGGTAGAACACTCTCGGATCTAACTTTCCTCATTGGTAGAACACTCTCGGATCTAACTTTCCTCCTCGGTAAAACACCTCAGTTCTAGTTTTTGTACTTGGAAGAACACCCTCGGATCTAACTTTTCTCCTCGGTAGAACACCCTTGGATCTAACTTTCCTCCTCGGTAAAACACCTCGGATCTAACTTTCCTCCTCGGTAAAACACCTCGGATCTAACTTTCCTCATTGGTAAAACACCTCGGATCTCACTTTGTACTCGGTAAAACATCCTCGGATCTAACTTTTCTCCTTGGTAGAACACCCTCGGATCTAACTTTCCTCATTGGTAAAACACCTCGGATCTAACTTCCACCTCGGATCTAACTTTCCTCGGTAAAACACCTCGGATCTAGTTTTTGTACTTGGTAGAACACCCTCGGATCTAACTTTTCTCCTCGGTAGAACACCCTCGGATCTAACTTTCCTCCTCGGTAAAACACCTTGGATCTAACTTTCCTCCTTGGTAAAACACCTCGGATCTAACTTTCCTCACTGGTAAAACACCTCGGATCTAACTTTGTACTCGGTAAAACACCTTTGGATCTAACTTTTCGCCTCGGTAGAACATCCTCGGATCTAACTTTCCTCATTGATAAAACACCTCGGATCTAACTTCCACCTCGGATCTAACTTTGCTCCTCGGTAAAACTCCTCGGATCTAGTTTTTGTACTTGGAAGAACACCCTCGGATCTAACTTTTCTCCTCAGTAGAACACCCTCGGATCTAACTTTCCTCATTGGTAAAACACCTCAGATCTAACTTCCACCTCGGATCTAACTTTCCTCCTCGGTAAAACACCTCGGATCTAGTTTTTGTACTTGGTAGAACACCCTCGGATCTAACTTTTCACCTCGGTAGAACACCCTCGGATCTAACTTTCCTCATGGGTAAAACACCTCGGATCTAACTTTCCTCCTCGGTAAAACACCTCGGATCTAACTTTCCTCATCGGTAAAACACCTCGGAGTATACTAACCTCCATAGATACTCTTTTTTCTTTTTTCTTTTTTCTTTTTTTTTTTTTTCAATATGATCACAAACGAGTTGAGAGTTGAGTCCACTTCTCGCTTCAATCTGGGGATTCAACTACACACTATCAACAATGTATTTGGGAGAAAAACTAATCTTGTGAAAAAGATGATAAGGAGGAATCTTCTATTGCTCCTGACAATTCTGTAACTCCATGCAAGCCGTCACCAAGGTATTGAAAGAAACCTTTTAAGGGCTGGCATTGGTGAGATAAAAGAGACTCCAACTTGTAACAAAGGAATTCTTTCTTTTTTTCCTCATCGGTAAAACACCTCGGAGTATACTAACCTCCATAGATACTCTTTTTTCTTTTTTTTTTCTTCAATATGATCACAAACGAGTTGAGAGTTGAGTCCACTTCTCGCTTCAATCTGGGGATTCAACTACACACTATCAACAATGTATTTGGGAGAAAAACTAATCTTGTGAAAAAGATGATAAGGAGGAATCTTCTATTGCTCCTGACAATTCTGTAACTCCATGCAAGCCGTCACCAAGGTATTGAAAGAAACCTTTTAAGAGCTGACATTGGTGAGATAAAAGAGACTCCAACTTGTAACAAAGGAATTCTTTCTTTTTTTCTACAGAAACATCATAAGCTTGTATCGAAAAGGCAATTTCAAATTTCAACCATATCCACTTTTTCTTTTTGACTTGTTTTTTTTTCTTGAAATTAAAAGACATACCCGTAGGTTCTCTTTGGGCCGTTCTCCACAAGGTTGATCCAAATTTGACTCTTGTTTGAGATCTTCGTGGATTTTGTACTTTTTGTTGTTTTAGAAATAAGCCGGATCCATCATCACTGAGCAAATCACCGAACTTGTAACTCTGAGCGTAGATCTAGTATATTGTCAACACTGATTTGGTGTGATTAGATTCCGATCTGAGATTTCAAACTTGATTTGATTGCGCAGTCACCGTTGCGGATTTATTTTTGAGAGAACTACGTCGATTCCCACAGACGACGCCAAACTGTTGGTACAGTTTCCGGTACGGTGACATGTTGCCTTGTGATTCGTTGCCTTCCTTGATCTTCGCTCTCCTCGTAATCTGCAAAATAATAAACGGCTCGTCAGCTCGTGGGGGTGCCGACCATACCCCCACTCCGATGCCTAAGTCAGTTCAAACTATTTATTTTCTGGAGAGTATCAATAATCTCAGAGCTTAGAGAATCTGCCTGTTTTCAATACCTGACGTAGTAGTCTTATTTATAGACTCACAGTTCACAGTTATGAAACTACTGGAGTACTTGGAGCATAATCTAATTACGAGTCTGAGTCCTAAATCACATAGTCTTTAATCTTATCTTCATAGAATTCAAATTGGGTAGTAGAGTCCAAACTGGATATGACACTCTCTTTAGCTAATGTCATTCTATTAGGTACCTTATCCCATATTTGATGGGATAAAAGTATATCTTGATATATTTGGGATATGTGGCTTTTTGGAGATAATGGATGGTCTTGTACTTAAGTCTAATTTGGCCAGGTTAACCTGATGGGCTCAGCCAACGTGTCTTTAGAGCCAATTATTTCTCCAACAATAATCTTATTAGGAGAGCCCCCAAAAATATCAATCTTCCTATATATCACCCATAGTTGTTTGCATTTAGTACTTTCTTGCAGAGAAAAGAGAAAAGGGGATATATACCTCATTATGCTAGCGTTCTGTGGCAGACGCAACATCTGAAGCTCTTATGAGAAGATAAAGCCTTTTGACATTTGGTTGCACTCTCAGTATTTTCTCCACAAAAGCTGCGTGGATAGATTCAAGCAAAGTTGCGGAGTAAAAATAAAATCATCTCTTAGAACAGATACACACGTACACATGCAGAAAGAAAGAGGTTCAGATGTATATATATTTACACGTTACGTACCTTTTGCTAGAAAGCCAGTAGCACCAGTGACTAAAATAGTCTTGTTCTCAAGAAACTGGGGCATGCTTTCCTACTCCATGGAAAAGAAATGAGAGAGACAGAGAGAAAGAGAATTTGATGATCAATGATGACTGAGACGATCTTAAGCAAGGATCGTAGATAATTTCTTTGACGAATTTGTGAGTTATGTTGGTTTGTATATATAGGGTGCGTTTGGAATTACGATTTCGTAGACAATAAGTGCGATTTTAAACCAAATCGCAGAACATAGATCGTTTGGAAACTGTGTTTTTAAAAATTGCGATTTGAAAACGTAGAAAATCTGCTTTTTCAAATCGCAGATAAGATGATGCTTTTTTGAAAACGCAGAATTTTAAAGGTAAATTCGCGATTTTAAAGGCTAAACTGCGATTTTTCTAAACGCTTAACTGTGTTTTTAAAAATCACTTTTTTCAAATCGCACATTTTAAAATCGTTATTTTAAATTGCAAACCCAAACGGATTCATAGTATTATTTCGCATCCAGGTCCAGCTAGAGCCTTTGGCGGCCGCCTACAGCCCACAATTAAAAAATATTAGTAAAGATTTATTTAAAATAATAATAATAATAATAATAATAATAATAATAATAAGGCTTTAATTACCATCAATACATTTTAAATAAGGACCAAATTATGGTAAAAATAAAATTAAGAAAGTCATTAATACAATGCAGGCCGGGGATCCAATTTATTATGGCCCCCAATTACGAAATATTAATGGAGATTTATTTCCAAAACAACACAAAATAAATTGAAGGCCTTAATTACGGACTTTCAAAACAGATGAGATATGAAAAGTCTCTAAATTGAAGGCTTTAATTACCAACGTTCAAAAAATAATGAGATATGAAAATTAAGTCTCTAAATTGATGGCCTTAATTAGGGGTGGACAAATTATCCGATTACTGAAAACCCACTGACCGCCACCGAACTGCCTTCGACCGCCTATCACCTACCATTAAATTTTAAATTTGGAATTCGGAATTTAAAAAAAAAAAAAAAAAAAAAAAAATTAAAAAAATGACATTGGTCGGTAATCGGTAAAACCAGGTTTTTCGTCGGTACCCAACCCAACACTGGTAAAACGACGTCGTTTGACACGTATCTTTACAACATTGTTGGATTCTCATCAAAACGACGTTGTTTGAGGCTTTAGCAAAATGATGTCGTTTTGCTAACGAGCCAAATGACGCCATGTAGGAAATCTATATAAATTTGTTTCTCCTCTCAAAACCCTAGCAAACTCCACAGCCCCTACCCTCCCACATCTACCGATGCCGTCTCCCCCTAGGGCTAGAAAAACTTCCTCTTCCTCCCCTTCGGTGCGCCGCCCACAGCCCACGCCCATCTACCCGTCTTTCTCTCTCTCACTCTCATGTTCCGGACCTCCGATGTTCAACTGAGTCATCCAATTGCTCGAGGTAAGATTCGGCATTTTCTTGTCATTTGTCAAAGTTGTATAATTTCTTCCTTTTTTTGTTTATGCTGATGAGGTAAACTAACTTATCTTTGTTTGCTTTGTTTTCATAGTTGAACTTGTTTTGATCTGTTGGTATTTACAAGATTTACAAATTACAGGACATGCCAGGTGGTGCTCTGGAGCTTAGACGTGTCCGGTTCAGGTAAGTTAGACCAGTTAGTTTGTATACTGTAAATTCTATAATTTTGATTTTTTTTTTTTTTTTTTGTTTCGGGTTGGATTGTTGGAAAGTGGATCTGGTGTTGATGGGTTGGATTGTTGATGGGTTGATGGATTTTTAAAATGATGTGGTTGTGTGGTTTTGAGACATTATAAATCCTCAACTATAAATCATGGGCAACAATGATTTCCATAGGACCATAGGACCTGAGACAATATCTCATTGTTTTTACTATACAATATTTGCAGTTCTCTTAGCTTGATGTATGGCATCTGTCATTTAGTTTACAAAATTCGAGAATCAAAATGAACATGATGAGCTTGTCATTTTAGAATTTTATTTGGTAATCAAGATGATAATGCCTATTGTTAGTACATACCAGACCCAAGTTTGTTTATTACACCTCTCTAGTTCCAAACATGTCAAACTTAAGGTTAAAAGGACTTTTCCAAAAACCCACTGACCAGATTGGAGACCCATTGACGTCAATCCGTTTTTTTATTATGGATACGGAGGGTCGAACCAATTCCAACCCGACTAACACCCATTATAAATTCTCCCCTTTTCAGACCCATTATGAGCTTCTTAATTGCTTTATATATAGCTCATATTTCCGTCAAGTTGGTGCTTTAGAAGAAAAAAAAAACTTGAGAAGTGTGTATATAAAACACTTCCATGTAGCAGGATTTTGATACCAGGAATATATATATATATATGATCAACAAATGTGGCAATAAAAATATGAGAATGGTACTGATTAGTATCTATACATTTATTTGTTTGTTTTAATTTCTTGGCATTTTCGTTGTTTACACTTTATGAGGATATGAATAATTCATAGGATGTTACCGTTTTCATATGGATACACCTACACCTACTATTGGTCCTAAAGGTACACCTACAAGTCCTATACCTACACCTACTCTTGGTCCAATAGGTACACCTACACCTGCTCCTAGTCCAATAGGTACACCTACATCTTTTGCATCAACTACTGTTTCTTGTTATCAGTATCCACCATCTCCTATTGATAATTTGATGAGTGGGGTAGATATGGATGATGACGGTGAATCTGATGAGTTCTTAACTGATAGATCTATTGGTTCTATGCCAGTTCGAGGTAGATGACCACCTAAGAAAAAAAGAACTAGAAATGTTGCAAAGAAATCTGTAGTTTGGGAACATTTTACTGAAGATTATAAGTCCAACGATAATTCATTACCAATGTTAAAAAAAAAAAATTAAGTCCAACGATCAAAAAATAAGACTTAATTAAGTCCAACTATCCAACGTTCAAAAAATTAAAGGCCTTACGCCTTAATTAAGTCTAATGTTCAAGGATCAAAATAGAATGAAAAAAAAAATGCTAATTAAAATGATGGAAAGTCTCTAATTTTCCATTTTAAATCCTACTCTTTATAAGTTTCAATTTTTTATCTCAATTTTCCTATTCAAGTCGATCTTATTCGAATTTGAATTTCTCTCTTCTTCTCCATTTTCATTATTTCCCAATAACTTACTATTTAAGTCCTTAAAATTATTCCATACCTGATTAGTGATTAAAAAAAAATGTTAGTTACCAAAAAATCAATCAATCAATTGCATTAATTTTTTTTTATTTGATTTTAGGAAAGATTCTTTCACTAATTTGCCTTTCCTTATGAAGGCTAAAAGTGTTAGATAATCCTATCTAAAACATGATATCTATTATGCTATTGATGGCTTAGATTTATTTTCAGAACTAAAAGTTTTAACAGAAAATTTACAAAAAGAAGAAAGTGCTCCAATTGACACATTAAATTATATAAAATGACTTGATTCTTTTCCTAATGCAAGTATCGCTTATAGAATGTTATTGACAATACATGTTACACTTGCTTCTGTAAAAAGAAATTTTTCAAAATTAAAATTAATAAAATCCTACCTAAGATCAACAATGTCACACAAAAAAATTAAATGGATTAGTCATATTATCAATTGAAAATGAAATGTTAAAAAAACTTGAATACAAAAACTTAATAAGTAATTTTGCATCCCAAAAAGCAAAAAGAATGAATTTTAAATAATCATATTGTCTCTAAACTACAATAACTACAATAGCAGATTTTAAACTTTATTTTTTTTAAAAGAAAAAAATTAAAGCAACGGGGGAAAAAAAAAAACTACAATAATAATAAAAGAAAAAAAATTATAATTAATTAAAAGAGAGAGAGAGAGAGAGAGAGAGAGAGAGAGAAACATACCGGAGGAAGTGAGAGAGAGTATTAGTGGTCGGTGGTCGAAGAGAGAGTATGGGCCGGTGGAGAGAGAGAGAGAGAGAGAGATGGAGTTAATAAAGGCTATTCTTTCTTTCGGTTTTGGCAGGAAGACTCAATTCAAGAAGTTCAGTTTGGGGAGTGGCCGGCTTCTTGTGTCGGCAACAGTGTGCTTTAGCCGAACTTTCATTATTTTTTCTCATATTTTTGAAGCCAGATCTATGCACGTCCGTTGACTTTTGCTAGAAACGCGCCACCCTACCGCGTTCCCCATCGTCCTCCACCCTTGTTGCCGAAAGCATCGGTCATGTTGGTCGTCGGAGCTCAGCTCATGGTCCTCATGCGCCAGGGAGTCTTTGCTCTCTGACTGTGCCTGAAGGCCACGCTCCGCCTTTTCAGGCCGTGCATGGCTGTGTCTGGAGTCTACGGCATCGAATCTTCTGCTGGATGCTTCCGGTGGTGAAGCGTGTCATACACACGCCGCCACTTCGACGAAGTCAGCCTCTTTGCTCCATTGCTGACGACTTGTTTTTGGGTTTTTTCTGCCTTTGTGTTTGTATATTCCCCTCGTTACTATGTACAGTCTCCCTATGTATGCCTCAAATTTTATTGGAATTTTTATTGTAAGGGGGGCTTAAATGTAATTCTAGTGAGACTTGTGATTCTGCCTAAGCAGCTCTTTTTCAAGTCAGATCCTTCTGGCTTAAAGTGTTGGGAGGGTCATTTCTCAACTTGTTGCCTTCGGGCTTTTCAATATCAATGGTAGTGCAAGCTACTCCTTTCAAAAAAAAAAAAAAAAGAGTCGTGTTACATCGGTTCGATAAATTTTGAAGCTTAAGGCAAAAAGTTTAAGTGAGATCCTTTCCTTATATTTAAATATTAAATTATATTTACCTTAATATTTATATTATGTTTTTTTATTTAATATGTAAATTAAAGCACCTTCTTTTATTTGTAAAATGTATTTTAAAACCTCTTTTATATATAACTAATTAGGTATAGAAAGATTTATCACTTGATTCAAAGACATGAAATATTAAGATTTAAAGAAAAATAAAGAGAAAAATTGAAATAAGTTATAAAAAAATTGATTTGTAATAGGACATAATATGGAAAATAATTGTTGGATATTGAAAACTCACCGAGTGTGTAATTCTATTTATTATGCACAACACAAACAATGAGAATTTATACACTTTGAAGACTTTTTATATTTTTCTAAACATTCAATTCAAATAAACGTTAGAGAAAAAAATATTCACGTTGGGGACTAATTTCATGAATGTAAAAATTGAGCTTTTAAAAATAGTAAATAAGTGAGACTTTCTAAGAATTTGTGGATGGTTTTTTTTTTTTTTTTTTTTTTCCTGAGTGTGAATAATGAGATTTTCTATTTATAATTACTTTTACCGTGATTGAGGTCTTAATTAAAAACTATTTATTAAATTTTTTCATATTAGAGTCTGAAAAATTGTTTTGATAATAACCTTTATTTTATAATTATTAAGTGGGGGCCTTAATTAAAGAGTGTTTTATTAACTATTTACCATAGTAGAACCTTAATTTTTTTTTTTCTAAAAAAATATATATATTTATTGTATAATTATTAGTTGGAGGCCTTATTCAATTGGGGGTCTTAAAGGACCGCCTAAGTTACCTAAGGCTCAAGCCACCCAAGTAATTAATACACGCCAATCTCCGATCCATCTTATTTTCAAACCCGTCGATTCGACGATAGATTTGAAAATCCGATGTACAAAAATCTACAACGAATGGGAAGGGGATGAATGTCTATCATTTTTCTTGTTAAAATGCTACGTACACTTACTTTTAGTTTTAAGTGCTCAATAAGTGCATGACGTATCACTAAAAATTATTATTAATCACTCTCAAAGGGTAACAAAATTACAATCAAACTGAGACAAAGCTCAGATACTATCAAACTAAGACAAAGCTCAGAACATTATAGGGACTCACATTATAAGTACCCCGTTACTGTTACCCTAAAAACACAGATTATACCAATAATTGTGGGATCATTGTATTAATATTTATACCAACTATACAACCATACAATGGTGTCTCCATTGTCTTTGTTGGGAAGCTTAATTGTCATTATTCCCCTCCTTTATTTTTATTTTTTCAAAAAACAATCAATTTCAAAATATTTTAACTTTTTTTCACTTTTTATATCATATTAATAATTTTTCATTACTATTCAAATAAAAAAAAAATCATTACAATATAATTTTTTTTTCACTTTTCTATAGAAATTATTTCTACTTTAAATCACATCAATCACTTCCTACCACTAAAAAAAAAAAAAAAAAAAAAAAAAAAACTCAACAATCTTTACCAAATAAGCCATTTTTAAAGCAGTCTCCTGAACTACTAAGTGCATCACTTGGACCTCACTAACTATCAAAGAGTACCAAAACGACCCTTTTTACTGAAATATTTTTATAATACCCTTGTCACGTGTCATATTTTTAATTAAAAAATAATTTAATTTTCATAAAAGAAAAATTAAAAATAGTAAAAAAATAGAAAAATAAATAAAATAAATTGAAAGGGTGGCTCGTGGCCGATCTGGGGGTGGCTAAAACCACCCCCAAGAGCCTTAGGGGTGGCTCAGCCATCCTCGTTTGCCCTGGGATGGCCGAACCACTCCCATTGGCCAAACCTTCATCCTTTTTCTTTTTCTTTCTTCTTCAATTTTTTTTTTTCTTTAGCTTTGTGGGGTGGTTCGGCCACCCTCACACCGGCCGATCTAGGGGGGCTGAACTACCCCCAAGGGTCAAACCCTCATCCTTTTTTATTTTTATAATTTTTATAATTTTTATAATTTTTTTTTTTTTTCATCTTTCCTCTTGTGGGGTGGCCGAATAACCCCATGGGCCACGAGGGTAGTTTGCACACCCCTAGAGCGGCTGATCTGGGGGTAGCCGAGCCAAACCCTTATACTTTTTTTCTTTTTTTTTTTTCTTTTTCTCTTTGGCCTTGTGGTGTTGCTCGGCGGGCTCTTGGGGGTAGTTTTGGCCACCCTCATTTTGCTCTTTGAGGGTGGCCAAACCGCCCCTAAGGGCTATGGGGAGCCACCCCCAAACCGGCCAGAGGAGTGGCTAGGCCATCCCTTCATTTTTTTTTTAATATTTTTAATATTTCTTTTATTTTTAAATTTAATTTTTAATATTTTTTAATTGAAAATATGATACGTGACAAGGGTATTATAGGAATATTTACAAAATGGGTCTTTTTGATACTTTTTGGTAGTTTGTGAGACTCGAGTGATGCACTTGGTAGTTCAGGGGGATACTTTAAAAATGGCTGATAGGGCTTTTTTATTTTTATTTTTATTTTTTTTATAATTAACCCATTATATAAAAAGGACTAAAATCCTCCTTGTATCCTCTTAAATGTCACATGGTTTTTAAAATCACAATTGGACCAAAATCTAATTACGATTATCTCAAATTTATTTATAATTTAAAAGTCATATGACAATTGAGAAGATACAATTCTTCTTATAGCATTAATTACCCTATGCTATTTGATCTTCGTTGAAGGGATGCCATCTATCTTTGCAAAAGGAATAGCGAGTATATCTCGACTATTAATAAAGAAAGTACCAAAGCCAC
Source organism: Alnus glutinosa (assembly GCF_958979055.1). Lineage (NCBI taxonomy): Eukaryota > Viridiplantae > Streptophyta > Magnoliopsida > Fagales > Betulaceae > Alnus > Alnus glutinosa. The sequence goes on along the minus strand of NC_084894.1, from coordinate 7,312,216 downwards.
TGGGTGAAGATGCTTCCTGAAATTCGAGAGAGGGGAACTAGCCAGAAAATGATCTCAGTTTGATCCTTGACTTGAAACTAATAAGTCCAACTCCTTTTCGGATGAATTGGATAATTCGGGCCAAGAAGACAGTCCTGCCACAAATTACGCCACATTTAAACAACACCGAGAGGAGACGCAGTTATGTAAGAGCCAAGATCATAAAATAATGTAAACTTTCCAAAAAAATGTTAACAATATATAAAGCTAAATTTAGCTAATATTTGCATTTTACCTAGACTGCTGGAGATGCTCATTGTAAAAATCAAATATAGTACATTTTCTGCAGTTCTTTCAGCAGTCTAGATTTAATTTTATTCTCTTTCTCATAAAAATAAAAAAAATAAAAAAACTTTAGAATATATTAAATATGAACTTTTGAAAAAACTAAAAAAAAAAAAAAAATGTACTATAATTTTTTCAACTGTCAAAATTTATTTAAATCTAGAGGACTCCACATGCAACTTAGGCGAGTTTCAAAATTGCACTTCTGCTATTAATTTGCAGCACACGTTAGAATTGGATTTTCCTTCTTGCGTGGGTTTCCGCATCTTGTGGGTAAAGCCAGGGGGCGGAGGTGTGTCAAAAATGAGAGATAAACCTAGTCAGAGAATTAGTAAATCAAATAATTTTCATTGTTAGTGAGTGCAGTTTTTAACTTTTTATTGTATCAAACGCCGGCTTAGGCCGGATTTAAGTCACTACAAAAAAAAAAGCATATTCTAGACGGTTTAAAACCGTCTAGAAATGCAGAAAAACCGTCTGGAATCAATTCCGGACGGTTTTTTCTAGACGGTTTAAAACCGTCTAGGAAGATGTGTCGCTAATTAAGGTTCGGGACGGTTTGGGTCAAACCGTCCGCAATTCCAGACGGTTTGACCAAAACCGTCCAGAATTTGTCTTTTTTTTTTTTTTTTTTTTTTTTTTTTTTTTTTTTTCTTTTTTAAATTATAATTATAATTATTGTTCTTATTTTTATGTCCGGTGCAGTGGAGCTTCGTCTACCGGCGTAAATCAGCTCCGGTTCCACCGGAAATCCATCGGAAAGACAGGCTTCCACTGGTCCTTCGACTTCTTCGGTCACTGCCGGAAATCCATCGGTCAAACCCAAGAATCACAAAACAAAGGAAAATTAATTCCCAAAAAAATCCCAAAAATCCCACCGCCACCGTTCCATCAGCTTCTTCTCCAATCCACCACACCCATGCTCTCGTACTACCCATCAGACATTAATTCCAAACCCAAAACAAACACAATCCAAAAAAAAAGAAAAAACAAAGAGAGGGGAAGAGAGAACTGGGCAGAAATCCATGTATTCCGGCCGGATCTCTCTCTGCATTCCGGCCCCAGATCCGGCCTAGCGTGGATTTTGGTTGGATCCGGCCGGATCTGTCAAACCCACGCACATAAACTGGCGTCGGTTTGACAGATTCGACCGGATCTGGCTGAAAACTAATTCTCTCCAGCCGCACATCCAATCACCGACTCCGGCCATGTCCCGCTCCCATCGCCTGTCTCAGCCGCACATCCAGTCACCGACTCCGGCCATGTCCAGATCCTGTCGTCCCGCTCCCATCGCCTGTCTCAGTCGCCGGACGGAGAGAGAAGAAGAAGAACGAGAGGGAGAGGGAGAGATGAGCACACGAGGGAGAGAGAGATTTTTTTTTTTATATGAAGGGCCGAATCTGATCGAGTCTTTCTTTTAAAATAAAGAAAAAAAAAAAAAAAACAGAACTAAAAAAGAAGTTCAGAGACGGTTTTAGGAAAACGTCTAGAAATTTCCATAGTTTAAGAGACGGTTTTCCTAAAACCGTCTCAAAATTTTAAGACGGTTTTTTAAAAACCGTCTAAAAAAAATAAAAAAAAAAATAATTCAGACGGGTGTTTTTAAAAACCGTCTGAAAAAAAAAAACAAAGAAAAAAATTCAGACGTTTTTTTAAAACCGTCGGTAAATTTACAGACGGTTTTTTTAAAACCGTCTGAAAATTTAAATTTCTAGACGGTTTTTCCAAACCGTCTAAAAATTTATAGACGGTTTAATTAAAACCGTCGTAATTTTTTATTTTACGGACGGTTTTCAAAAAACCGTCAGTAAATTTTATTTTTTTAGACGGTTTTAAAAACCGTCTGGAAAAAAACCGTCAATAAATGTTAATTTTTTAGTAGTGAGTCTTCGATCGATCCCCACCATCTTTTCTACTTTTAGTGACCAAAAGGCTTCAAAAGTGGATCAGTTAGCTAGGTTCAATTTATTATTAGAATCAAATGAAAGATTAAAATCCCTTATTGAAGTTACCACAAATATAGATTCCAATTAACCCCTTAATTTATTTCATTTTAACAGTTGGAATTAAAAGTTTTTCCCAATATAAAAATGGTTCTTAATTGTGGTAACTTCAAGCCCTTAACATTGTTAGCTTTATAATTACGACCAGGATCCATGGCAATTTCCAGATTCCAATTTTAGCAATCCAGGCCGTTCTTGTAACGAACGGCTTGGAACGTGCCACAAGTGTATAAAATATTGGATTCCCCATGCCCTTTAATTCAAAAGAAAGCCACTCTTGCATCTCTCTCGTTCTCTCTCTCTCTCTCTCTCCATTAATTATTTCCATGGCATAACACCACGCAGTATTCAATAGGTAAGCTTTTCTCTCTTTTATTTGTTTTTGGTTTATGGGTTTTTAACTTTTTCTTAGATTTTCTCTCTTTAACTTTTGTCGACCATTTTTCTTGTTGCAGAAGAACTGGTTCTCATTTTTCGCTGATCAGGTCCGCTCGAAGACGAAGAGAGAATTTTGACAAAGACAAGCCAAAAGAAGACAATGAAGTTTAAAAGAAGAAGACGGGGAGGGCCATGAAAAAATCATATCAAAAGGCCGGCCTTTAAAATTTTGGGGAATGAGAGAGAATTTAAAAAAAAAATGGTAAAAATTCATAAACCAAAATTCTGATCTCAAGGAAACCAAGAGTGTAAAAAAAAAAAAAAAAAAAAAAAAAAAAATGAGAGAAAACCCACCTATGTGAATTGAAGAAAATGAAGATGAAAACCATTTAGAGGGATAAAGAGCTAGCTTTTTATTGCTGCAGCCCGAATCAGTTACAAAATCCTCTCGAAGTTTTTTTTTTTTTTTTTTTTTTTCCTTGAAAAAGATAAAGGAAAGAAGACAACCTCGGTGCCATGCCGTGAGATATATCTCACAGCATAAATTGTCAAAAGTGCTACACGGTAATAAGATTTGCCGTGGATCTGAATCCAATAATTACTGTCAAACTTATTTTGGGTTCTCTTTAACTTATATTAATCTTAAATGTTGAGATACTTACATGATTCCTTTGGGGCTTTGACCATTGGCGATCCCAATAAAGAAATGACGTTTGGCATATGAGCAAATATTTATGAGCTTGTACAACAACTAATAGCAATAGTAGGTAGGGCTATCTATCTATCTAATTCATTATTAGAATCAAATGAAAGATCAAAATCCCTTATTGAAGTTACCACCAAAATAGATATCCATTGAGGCTTTGACCATTGGCAATTCCCGTAAGGAAATGACGTTTGGCATATGAGCATATATTTATGAGCTAGTACAACAACTAATAGTAATGGTAGGCATGGCCTATCTATTTATCTATCTATCTACCTATCTATCTAATTTATTATTAGAATCAATTGAAAGATCAAAATCCCTTATTGAAGTTACCACCAAAATAGATATCCTTTGAGGCTTTGACCATTGGCGATCCCAATAAAGAAATGGTGTTTGGCATATGAGCATATATTTATGAGCTAGTACAACAACTAATAGTAATGGTAGGCATGGCCTATCTATTTATCTATCTATCTACCTGTTTGTCTAATTTATTATTAGAATCAAATGAAAGATCAAAATCCTTTATTGAAGTTACCACCAAAATAGATTCCTTCGAGGCTTTGACCATTGGCGATCCCAATAAAGAAATGGCGTTTGGCATATGAGCATATATTTATGAGCAAATACAACAACTAATAGTAATGGTAGGCAGGGCCTATCTATCTATGGTTAGTTTTCATGTTCAGCCTTTCCATTTTTTGTTTTTGCTATGTTTGCCACTGAGAAAGTGAGGGATACGAACTGAGAAGAGGAAAATAGGGGCTTTGTGTTTTTGGGTTGGTTTTGATTCTTAAAATTAAAATTGAGAAGTAGAAATATTAGTTTTTTTTTTTTTTTGTGGGTCACATATATTATAACTCCCTCAACTAATAGCCAATTTTTATTAAGCCACACAAACTAATAGCTGTAACACTCAGATACATCAAACTACCAATTTGTTGTATTTAACCCGGTACTCATTTAGAGGTTGTCATCTATTTGGATGGAAAAGTGGTCATGTGTGGCACAAAATAATGCCCCTCATTTCTTTAAAAGCAAAATAATAATAATAATAAAATTTATAAAACAAAATTTATTCAAAAAAAGGGCCACCTTTTCCACTTTTTTTTTTTTTTTTTTTTTTTTTTTTTCAAGTTTTTAAATTTTAGGCTTTTTTTATTGATTAATAAATATAATGGGTAAATTTAATTTTTCAATGTTCAAAATGAGAATAGTTTTGGAAGAATTTGGTCAAATATGGTTTTTCCATCCACTCTAACGGTCAACCCTAACGAAGTGGATTAATTGCAACAAAATGGTAGTTAAAATGCTTAGCTGTGTTTTTGGGTTGGGTTAGTATTGTTCCCTTTTCTAAGAAAATATATCCATGCCCCCGTAGCACCTCACCTAAAAAATTACCAAATGAAAATACAAATATTTAATAAATAATTAAAACAACAAAAATAAAGATATATTATGGTGTAAATAGATGAAGTTACCATAGTGAAGCTCGTAACCAATTGATTAGAAGAACAGTCAGAGTTTAGGTTTTTAATTTTTAAAAATTTTGAATTTGTGCAAGCACAATCAATTGAGGATGGGTTTCATTCGATCAAGAAATTATCTCTACATGACAAAATCTACACACGAAAAGATGACATTTGATGGCTAAGATTTAAAGTGTAAAGAGTTATATCAATCAAGGTTGGATCTCATTCGATTGAGAAAGCATCTCCATGTGGCAGTCACCAAGAGAGCGGTAGATGAAGAGAACAGAGAGGATATATAACATGAGTGGGGTAGGTGATATTGGATATCTCGATCGATTGAGATTAGATCATTCAATCGAGGTTGCTTTTAACGGTGTGCATGAGAAGTTTAAAACATATGAAATTGCACAGAGAGAGAGAGAGTAGCCTAAAGAGAAAAATGAGGAAGCTTTTGAAGAGAGATTGTAGGAAAGCTTGAAGAGGTAAAGTCCAAATTCATTTTCCTCTCTTTATATATATATATATATATATATAGTTTTGATGCATTATTGTTAAGATTTTGGTTAGATGGTGTTATGGGTATTTTGGAAAGTCTATGTGATTATTGTTGTTGTTTTGACAGTTTTAGTGAGATGTTTCAAAGGGTTTGACGGTTTTGGGGTTTAGTGTTTAGGAATTTATGTTCTGTAAAAAAGTGTAATTTTTGAGTTGATTGTTGTAAGCTTGAGATTTTTGTTGTGTTGTTTGAATATTGATACTATGGTTGTTCTTATGAGTTGTGGTTTGGAGAACATGAGGAAAGTGAAGATTAGGGCTTGGATTAAAAGGTGGAATTTTTTAGCACTTTGAAAAGGTTGTTTTGAGGTTGAGTTTTGGTTGATAATGTGTAGTAGAGTATAGAGGAAGGGAATGGTGAGAAGAGAATTTGGATTTTCAAGTGATTTCCATCTTGAAAATTTGATGGCACTACATTCTCATTTGAGTAAGATGGTGTGCCATTCAAATGAGCTCGAACCAGAAAGCCTTGATTGAACTCTCAATCAAAATCCGTTCGAACAAGCTTTAGAAAGCCTTGATCGAAAGTGAACATATAAGGAATTTTCTGAGGAAATAGAGAATTAAGGGTTTAATTTGGGACGGGTTTTACAAGGGAACTCATAGAGTCTTAGGAGTAAAGTAAAACCTAGCGCTTTAACGATTTAGGATCATGACTAGAATAAAAATTTTGAGAGATTTTTAATTAAGACGATCATCATAGGGTAATAACCAAGGAATTTAACTAAACCTAGCATGATTTTAAGATAAGTGAGAAATATTACATGGGAGTAAGTAGATGGCTAGCTGTGAAAAATGGTTTAGGGTTCAGAAAGTAAACCTTGAATAACGATGAATGAAATTTTCAAAAAACTGTGTGACACGTGTTTGATGTTTTAGTAAAGAAATTTAAATGAAAGTGGTAAGTAAACTCCTTTTCAAAAGCAGTTAATTCATTTTATATGAACTATGTTTTAGTATGAATATTATGTAATAGCAAGGCATGAAATATTTTTTTTTGTGATATGAGCCCATGGTTTGCATACCTTATGCATGACTTGATGTTTTATTCAGTTTTAGGATTAGAAGAAAAGTTCAGTTTTAAGAGCAGTTTTGAAATAAAAATTTTAAGCAATTTTAAGATCTTTTTAAAAAATAAAAAATAAAAAATATCAGTAATAGAAAGAGAAAAGAAAACATATGCTGCATGCAATAACTAAGTAAAAACCAAGGTCAAACAGGTTGGTGCGTTAAGACAAAAACTAAGGTCAAACGGGTGGTACGTTCACCATATTAAGGTCAAATAGGTTATACGTTCGACAACCCAAAGTTGAACGGTGTTGTACGTTCTTCTCCAGGCCAAAGGGAAAGACTGGTATAATTAAACAGTAAAATTTGGAAGAACTGTATTTCGATTTTAGTTTCATTGTTTTCATTATTTCTTATGCATGCGAGTTTAGAAAAGCCGGTCATTACATTTAAGTATTTAGTTTTAGTATATTTTGTTAGTAGAGATTAGATTAGTAAGTAGTAAGTACTTTCAAACTGTTTTCAGTTTTAGTACGTATGATAGTAGAAAAGCCAGTTTGACTTATAACTAGTTTTTTGCTTTAGCATTTTAGTAAGCAAAAAATTCTCCCTCATTGTGTTTCAAGGAAAGGAATTTTCACTAATATTTCCAGTAGAAGTAAATTGCCTTATTGATTTTTCAAATAAAGGAGTACTTTACCTAAAAAAAATTTGTATCTTGATTTCAAAAGGCAAAGTTTAGCATTTTAATTTATTTAAGTACAACAAAAGAGAGATATATATTATCAGAACAAAGATGACTCACATTACACACCAGTTTAGTTGGGCTTTTACTTACTGAGTGTGGACTCATAATTCTATCTATAAAACGTTATTTTGTAGAAATCGAGCATGTTGCGCGTGTAAAGACTAAGAAATTAAATAGGAAATTTGAAAATTTAATAAATTACATTTATTAAATAAATGGTGTAATAATTATATTCCAGATAATAATAATTGTGTTATCAAAATAAAATAAGCTTGAGATAAAGTAATAGAAATAGAGTGATAATTATTACTATGGTCATAATGAAATAAATAAATAATTGTACAGTTAATGAGTAGTTAAATTAAATGTGGGGCTAGATATTAATTGTTTAATGATAGGATTTATACATAGTGGGGTCCTGCTATAAATAATTAAAGTTGGGGGTTTTAAAAATAAAGCAATCTCCCTTTGCCACATGTCGTAGCCCGATTGGCTGAGGAAGATTTCATCATCCTTTTCTACCCACTCACAGCTCGCCACATGTCCTCTATCTTCTTCCTCTTTCTTTTCTTTTCTTTCTTCTCCTCTTTTCCCACGCACACCCGCACGCCTCTTCTTTCTTCTTTTTCTCTTTTTTTCTTCTTCTCTCCTTTCTCTTCTTCCGGTCGCACATCACCCAGCCCAAACCTCTCCTCTCCCCTCTTCTTATCTTCTTCTCCCTTCTTCCTTTCCTTCGGTCGCCCAAACCAGCAGCAACCTTTTCCATTTTCCCCTTCACCTTGCCACTCATCCATGCACCAGTGGGCTACCAAGAGAGTTTCTGAATAGAGATTAGCCGGAATGGAGAGAGAACATTGAAAAACACAAGGCTGAGAGAGAGAGAGAGAGAGAGAGAGAGAGAGAGAGAGAGAGAGAGACCGAAATGCTTGAAATTTTAGGGTAAGATTTCCTTTTCTTTCTTGTCTTTGATTCCACATCCATTTCCCTATTTTTTTTATAAACTGGATGGGCTCCCTTTTGGGTTGATTTAAGTTGAAATCTTAGAGTTTTATGGGTTATTGATTGTGTTTGTAAGTTAGGGTTTATGCTAAACGAAAATAGAGTTTGATTTGGGAATTTGTTGGGATAAAATCTAGGGTTCTATGGGGCTTGACCGGATGGAGTGGGTTTTCTGTTATGGTTGATACTTGGGTTGGTTTAAATCGGTTAGGCATTGTGATTTGTTGTGGATTTCTTGCTCCCTAGTTATGATTAAATCTGTTAAAAATTCTGGGTTTTGGTTGCCTAGATTTTTAGTAGAAAATTTGAATGAGTATGTGATTAAATGATTTTTTGTAGTATTCTAGTTTGATGCTCAATTCTCTGGAGTGGATTGTTTTTTGTAGAAAATTCTAGTTGGGTCCTTTTCTATGTTGGCCGAATGGGCCCTTGGTATTGATGATTGTGGTTTAAGTTAATTGTTGTTTGATGAGTGTTTTGATCCTAGACCCATGATTTGAGGGACAACAGGTTGGATTATGATTTGAGGTTTATGGGTCTCTTTTATGGCAACAGCTGTGTATGGGTATTGGTTTTGGATTCTGATTATGTTGATTTACCCTTAGGTGAATGGCTGTATGATATTTGTGTAAGATTGTTTATGGTTATGGAATTGGAAGTTCGGACTATGTACTTATTTCTATTGGGTACTAATTGATACCTGGTTATGAGATGTTAATGGATAATGGATTGGAGTTGATTTTTGGGTATGATCCTCTTATCTTGATTTGTATTATTGTTTATGGGTATTTCCCTAACTCAACCGAATGGGCGGCTGATTTGGGATGCCTATTGATAGAGTGGTTCTCTATGGTGTTAAGGGTGTTGGTGGAATGATATTTGTAGAGAAATTTATGGTTATTGAATTCTCTTTTGGAAATGACTGAATTTATGTGTGTAAAATTGATGATTTTGGAAAGTGTTAGTGCTTGGTTGTTTTCTTGGTGAGCTGTAGCTTTGAGGAGCATAATTTGGTTGATGATGTTGGTTGAGATTATGGATTGGATTCTTGTTAAAATCCGAAATTAGAGTTGATTTTTAGTTGTGTTTCTTTAAGTGTTGAATATGGAATGTTAATGGTTTAATGGTTTCTAAGTGTTATTTGAGGATGATTATTGTTATGAGATTGTATTAGTTTATGGTGGTGGATGCTAAGGTCTTAGTCTTGTACTATTTGGGTGATTGGAGACAAGGTAACTAAGTAAAGGTTGAAAATGGGTAGCAAGTGTGTAAATAGTAAATAGCTAAAATAAACTCTAGTATGTGTATGTCTTTATATATACACAACAACAAATATAAAATAGTGATATTATAGAAATACCTAAATAGACTCTAAAGTCAATTAGTAAATAGATGACTTTTTATCTAGTTAATCTATCCATGTACACATAGTATTTATGTGTACCATCGGATTAGGTTTAAGTGTCATATATGTATATGTATATATGTATATATATACACATATGCATATATATGTGTTAAATATATATTGTTTATTTAGCTAGTTAATGACAAGCTATAAATGGGTCAACAATAATTACATGATACAACAATTAAAATAGGAAATACATCTTTGTATTAATAAACAAAGATCATATGACCCTAAACCTAAATGATAACTTAATAATAGTTTATGATATTTAACTAAACTTAGACACTGGTAATGCGACGCGTGAGCACGCGGGTAGTCTATGTGTCAAAGGGTATAAAGTTCCATAGCATAGTCTAACGTTATAAGTATTTGCAGGGTCATGTCATAATTGGAGACTTTAATGGGTTTTTCAATGTTGAGTTCGAGTTGGAGTCCAATGCAGCCAAGGTGAGTATTCTACTCACTGAGAAACTATTATTTTCATATATTAATGAATTGCAAAATATATGATGTTTTATAAATCCGAACCAAATGTATGTTGATTATAATTGTTTTGGTTGTTTTAAGTACTTTTGAAATCTTGAGATTATGATAGATGTTTGAAAATATGAATATGATATGTGGGGTTTAAATGGATTGAGTGACTATAAGTGGTGGTTGGGAAATTTTGTAGAGTATGGTTGCATTGTAAATGATTGGGATTTTTAGTGTGAGTTATAAAATTAGGACATGATGCATTGCGTGCTTAACGGCACAAACTTTGGGATACTGTCCCTGCTCTCTAGAGTTACGGACTCGACATTAATATGGGATACTGTCCCTGTTCTCTTTGAGTTACAGACTCTATGTTAACTTTGAGATACATGTCCCTGTTCATTGAGATACGCATCTCTGTTCAATTGGGATACGAGTCCCCGTTCAATTGGGATACGAGTCCCCGTTCTATTATGATACAAGTCCTTGTTCTTTGGGATACGAGTCCCCATTCACTTGGCATATGCATACATATATCATGGTATGTTTGTGTGTGCTGTTTTTATGATGTATGTATATATATATATATATATATATATATATATATTTCTAGTTGCATGATTTAAATGCATTGAACTTGAGAGTGTGTAAATGATTGCATTGCCTAAAATTAGAGATACATGCATCTATGTAAGGCCTCGCAGGTTGTCGTTCTTCAGTTAAGACGTGCTTGTATATTGGAGTCTAACTCTAGTACTCGCATGATCACATTGACGTTCAAAGACAATTTGCTAGAAGGTTTAGGCCTGGTATTATGGGATGCTAACGTCTATGTAAGGCCTCGCGAGTTGTCGTTCTTCAGTTAAGACGTGCTTGTATAATAAAGTCTAAATTTAGTACTCGCATGATCAAGCTAACGTTCAAAGACAATTTGCTATAAGGTTTAGGCTTAGTATTGCCTAATTCTATTAATGTGGATGTCTTAGTATTAAAGTAATATATTGTAGATGGGTTTATATGTAGAAGCTCCCAAGGTGGAATGATTGGAATTTCTATATATGTGCACAACTACCTAGTATGCTTTAAATGTTTTTTATTAGTCTGTTTGCTATATTGGCTATGGGGTTTTTTAAACAAAAGTTTCATAAAATTGGTAGTTGTTATAGTACTCGCAAGACTATAACAGAAAAGTTGGTTCTTTGTAAAAACTCAGTGAATAGTATACCTCTGAAGTCTTAGTGTATTTATTTATGAAGGCGGTGGGCTCATAATTCCACCTATACGAATGTGTCAAACCCCTATAACCATATAGATGATGTTCCTTTGACTGCAGATATTCCGGTCATAGTTGATGGTGTTGTAAAAATACATGATAAGTCTTGAAATATTCTATTCAAGACTCTTTAATTTACATTTGTTATACCTAGTTTGTGTTGTAAATATAACATTTAGTTGTAGTTTTGTGTTTTGTCTTATTTTCATGTCTTAGTTGAAATCTAGTTCAAAACAATTGAATTAGACTTGAAAATATATCAAGGGCGATTTGGTCATTTCCAGAATTCAAAGTTGCTCATGCCAAGTGAAGAATCGGCTAAGGCAAATCGATCGATCGAATCATCAGTCGAAGAAAAATTAATCGTGCGAAATGCAATCGATCGAGACAGGGCAACCACGAATGTGATCGAACGAAATGCGATCGATCGACTTTATAATCGATCGATCGAATTTGGATATTTTCGGAACAATCTGAAACAATGTTGACATGTACCTCTTCCTTGATATTTTAAATATCTTAGATATTTGTTAGATATTTTCTAGATATTTTTAGATATTTTTAGATATTTTTTAGATATTTTCAGATATTTGCAAAATATCTTAGATATTTCCAAATATCTCTTATCTTATCTTATCCTATCCTATCCTATCTTATCATATCCTATCCTATCCTATCCTATCTTATCTTATCTTATCTCTTATCTTATCTCTTCTTTAGATTTTATTTTGTAAATCTCCTCCTCTATATATATGAGGCATGGGTGAGAGTAATAGGCATGCATCTTTTGGGAGCTTTGATTGTCTCAGGTGTATCTTAGTTAATTTTAATGTTTTTCATTTCTTTTATGTAATCCGAATTCCATACTTTAAATATATTGTTTTTAGTTCATGTTGATCTTGTTTCTTTACTATTTTTATGCTTAGATTAGTTTAATCATGTCTAGCTAAATTAGTTCTTAGGGTTTGATCAAAATCTTTTTCAAAAACCATGAAGTGTTCTTGATGTTCTTAGAATTTTCTAGATGTGTTTGATGATTGTTAAGGGCTAGAGGATCTCAAAACCCTAATTATAGTGTAATTTTTACGTGATGCGACCGGTGTGAAACTATATACCTTATCATTGTGGCCTAATTTGGGTTTTCATGTATTGTGTATGCTTATTAGGATGTGTTGTAGAGTAGTAAGCTAGGGAGCATTAATCACTCCACACCTTTCATAGTGTAAACGTTTTTCAATTATAGACTAATCTTTACGTAGAGTTGATTAATGTAAAACTAGGTGCTTTATAACTACGTCTTAACGAAAGTGTTTTCGTGTGGAGGTCGTCGTAATGGTTGACGCCCATTACGCGCTCATATCATGCATGTTAGGAAGAACTATATAGACTTTAAGCATTTCATTGGTTGAGGATTGGATAAGATCAACACCCTAAGTTTTCTTTAAGTTATTTTCATTTTCCACTTTCATTTCTTCACCTTATTGTTGTAGCTTCAATTCTACAACCTTTACTTTTATTTTTATTTCAAAGTTAAGTTAAATATGCTATTTAGATATCCCGTTAGGCAAAACAACCAATAATCTCTGTGGTTCGATCACCATTACTATAGTACAATCGATACGTACTATTGCGAGTGGTAAACTTATAAATTTAAAATCCACGTAGCCGGTTAGTCCGCTACCAGTACACTTGAGATATTATGACTGAAGCTCGCCGCGATGGTTGTAATTGTTGGACCATGGGTTGTCCACTATTTTATAAGTTTGTTTATGGCTTGTGATGCTTGTGTCACTTGTTGTTGTATAAAGCCATTTATGTTATGTATTTAATTTGAGGAAAGATTTAATCATCTAGTTATTTAATGGCTCTTTGTTGTAATTATAGGTGATAGAGGTATATGTTATGATTTCTGCTATTCAGGTTTATGTTTTCCGCTGTATAGATGTTATTAGATGTGTTACTCTGATTTACCAGGTACATATTATGGGGTATGTACCATATGTTTGCTTTGCGACACATTGTCGTGCCACTGTGGGGATCCATTTGTATTTGAAGAGATTAATGCTTATGCTAATGATTTGTATATATATATATATAAAAAAAGGGTCGTCACAGCGCGAAGGATGAGTAACCGGAGTAATCGATAGGCGAGAGCTTTGAGGTTTTGATTATTTAGTTTTGGCTTAGATAGAGGTACATCCTAATATGTAAATGGGACCAGTTATTAAGAGCCCCGTTTAATAACCCCCTCCCCTCTCCCTTCTCTTATTTTTATCTTTCTCAATAAACATCAACTCAAAACATTCTTAACATTTTTTATTTTTTAAATCACATCAACAATTTTTTATTATTATTTAAATAAAAAAATTCACTAGAATATAATTTTTTTTTACTTTTTTATATAAATTCTTTTTACTTTATATCACATCAATTACTTTTTTACTCACACTACAAAAAAAATTCTCCTATAAAGGAAGGGGAGGTGAGGGGAGGGGAGGGAGATTACTAAACGGAGCCCTGATAAGTTATGATGTTTAGTTAAAGTTTCGTGTTGAATAAGGATGTAATTGTGCACCTATGAACTTGTTTAATAAGCTTATGCTAGTGCTCTAGTAAATTTTTGTAAATGATGCCTTTAGCTAAAAAAAAAAATTTTTAAAAAAAAAAAAAAAAAAAAAGAAAAGAAAAGAAAAAAAGTCATAGCTATTTTCTGCCTAAAAGTTTAATGTCAAAGCATAACAGTAATGCTTCAAGGTATTTATAAATGCATAAATGCTAGGGGGCGTTACACCATCGTCTTTGATTAGAAGTTATATATTGGAAGTTGCCTTCTCTTGTACTTTTATTTGAATCTAATGATTTAGCAAACGTGTTTCATCTATTATAGAGTGTCAGCAGCTTATTCCCTTGATTTAGCTTTTGATTATAATGCATTTTTATTCATTTATTTGTTTATCTGTTTTTTATTAAAGTTTTGGTTTGCTCTTCCTCCCTCTTCTGTCTAGACCTTTTTCTTTTTCTATTTTTTTCTGTGTTAATGTTTTAAAGTTGTTTGGACATTTTTGTTCTTCATTTTGTGATGAAAATTATGATCCATTTGAATGTTTTGTGTGAGATTTATTTGTATTGTCATGTATTTAATAGTCTCTATGCTAGCTTTGCCGAAGATGAAAAATGCTATTATGGGAGAAATGTATGTAGGCATATCTTGAGATTTTATATATCATGTCAATGATTTTTTTTTCCCTCAATAATTTCCATGAACCAATCTTACAAATTGTGATCTTCTAATTTTTTTTGGTTCTATATGAACATTTTAAAAGAATACATGTGGCAAACTTTGATTAGTTCATGAGAACCATAAGCTAATGTATCCTAATTTAATTGTGATTTTGGCTTAATTATGTATTAACGTCTTATATATTCTTTTATCTTACTAGCCCTTGCAGTTAAGTATGATAATTTGTTTTTACCCATCTTGTTTTATTTTCAATTTCTTGATGTGGTTTGGACTCAGGTGTTATGGATAATGCCCTAATTAAAAGCCAATTTCATTTATATGTCATTTTTCGGTTTATTAATAAAGTTGTTTATTTTTTGAAATTTACTAGAACATTGGGCATATCTTTATATACATGTGTGCAACATCTATGCATATAGAAGATCTAAGTCATAATACCTTGTGACTTATAAACTCGAGTTCATACTCGCTAATGAAATTGGGCATTCCATTTGATAAGACTATAACATATCAATCATGTTGATCGATCTTGGTCATGAAAGTGTAGACTTTTGATTGAGGTGTTGGCGTAATTACAATGCACTAAAATTGATTACATGAGTTATTATTCTATAAACTACTGTCAATTGAATGACTCAAAGTAACAACTGATTATAACATTGACTCTCAAAAGTATAGGAATGTAAACTCAAATATACAAGGGAGTCCACACTTTCATACATTTCGTAGTGAGATCTTTCGTGGTAAAAATCTCAGTATGTTGGGTAATCACATGTAGCATTGTTGAAACATTACTCCTCAATATAGAATCCGTAAAAACTTTGATTTTAATCAAAGAGATATGGAATATTCCATTTAGATCGATAAATTTAATTGGAATTGATTATTTTAAATCTCTAGCTGGATTATTTTAGTAAGGAATTACTAAAATTAAATATACTTAATGAAAAATAATTTCAAGATTATAAAATAATCAAGAGATTAAATCGAGAACTCAGTGTTAAGAGATAGTGAAATAAAGTGAAACTATTTTTCATGACTTTAATTCACCATGGGTATTTCATGGAGAGGCCAAATGCAAATCCAAAGTTAACACCACCCCAACAAGGTGAAGTTCAATCCAAAGTTGAATTGAACTTACACGATAAACCTTGGGCA
This sequence comes from Alnus glutinosa, assembly GCF_958979055.1. Taxonomy (NCBI): domain Eukaryota; kingdom Viridiplantae; phylum Streptophyta; class Magnoliopsida; order Fagales; family Betulaceae; genus Alnus; species Alnus glutinosa. The sequence continues at coordinate 7,296,463 of NC_084894.1, read as the reverse complement.
TGACGGCATCATTGCCACAACCTAAGTGTGCCGAGGCTAGCATATATAAAGGGGTAAAGTTGGAATCCCTCTTTGATCATCAAATATCCGGCGTGACAACACCACTGCTGCAACCTAAGTGTGCAAAGGCCACCATAAAAAGGTAAATATATATGGTGAAAATAAAATGCATAAAAAACAAACATCAAAAGTTATTTGCCAAAGCCTACAAAAATGTTGTAAGCAAAGTATATTTCATCCAACGAAATTGCAGTAAGTGTTTACAAAACCTTGATTCACGACAACCCAAGCAGCATATATGATGAGCTTCACTTGGTCCACTAGGGATCGCAGAACCGAGGACTGGCCTCGTTCTATGTTGAGGTCTTCCAAGGCTAAAACTGTATCAACCAACTGGGTTTCATGTTTGTTTATCAAGTGTCGTACTTCGGCGCAGGTATCTTCCAATTCACAACAAATAGTGACCACCTTCTTCTTGCAAAGGGAATACTTCTCCCTTTGGCGATGAGTTCCCCCTCGAGTTTGGTGTTGGCTTCCTCCTTGGCCGCCAATCCTTCTTCCAACTTGGAAGACTAGGACCTTTCAACCTCAAGCTCTTTTTTTTTTTTCTCGTATGCCTCCACTCTCTGCCCTTAAATTGGTGTCGATCGTCACTAATTAAGTACTCCCTTTCAAGCTTTAGTTGGGTTATGAGTGACACGACCTCTTCATTTAACTCTTCCAGCTGAACGTTAGAGGTTTTTAGATCTGCCTGTGCCGAATGGTAGTCTACCTATTTGTCGAGGAGTTTGTTACGAACTGACTCGAGTTCCTCCTCCTTCATCAGCGCGGCCAATTAGGACTTGGCAAGCTTAGCATTGTGCCCCCTTGACTAAGTTGCAAACTCGGCCTTCTCCTCCTCTTGCTTCAGCTGGGCCTGAAGCGCCTCCATCTCTCCAGGCACCTTATCCCAATTGACATTAAGGTCCATCTTCTTTATAAGCTCGATCAGTCAATAAATGGCCTCTTGGTGAGCACTATGCACATTTTTAAGCAGACAATCTTTCTCCTCTAAAGTGCTCGTCCAAAGAACATATTCCCTCATATCATGCTCTTCTAGCTCGTTGTTGCGTCTAGTAATGCTTACATTAGCCTTTTAAATATTCATGCAGTAGCCATCCGGCCATGATGGAGCACTCACGCTGATGCACCGAGTGATACTAATTGGAGATGCTGCACTCCTCTTCTCAAGGCCCCAAGACATGTGGAGCTCCTCACCAATCCTTCTAGTATCCGAATGCCTCGGCCACCTTGGCAAGACCGAGAAGCCTCCACATTCCCTCCTCAAGACACCTCTCTGCCTCACCCCACTCTAAGAAGCAAGCCTCATATGAGCCCTCCCTTTGTCCCTCGCTTGCACTAACCTCGGAACCAAAGGAGGTGGAGTCTACGTCTTTAGAAGGAAAGGAGGATAGGGGGTAGGAGTGACAACGCCAAACGTGAGGACCATCGCCAGCAATGTAAGGGAGGAGGTGCCCACTTTCGCCCCAAAAAGCATAACAGGCTCGGCCACGTTGCGAGCTTTTCAGCAAAGTTTATCCTCGAATCTTCAAAGGAGGGAGCAACAATCTGCTAGCTTGCTCTGGTCCAGTTGTGTCGCCCGCTTGTCGGACTAAGCCTTCTTCTTTGGATGCAAGTCGCCCTCAAGCATTCCCTTTAAAAGTAGCTAATGCTTCTTGGCCAGCCAACTCCCAGAACTCCTGAGCAGCATTGTTTTCATGCCTCGTTAGCCCCAAGGGCAGAGATTTCTTTTAAGGGTCGCCACGATAATCTAGCCTTTAGAGGTCTCGAAGTACACAAAGTAATCCTCAATATGGACTACTGGAGTTATTACTACGTACGTCTTACATCCTACAGCTACTCCTCTTGTCTTTAGTGGCCTGATACGGTGACCACCCATCAAGTTTTCGACCTTTCGCAACTCTTCGTTGTTTAACTTGGGCTCAGCTATTGCATCCATATCGGGAGTGGCCCATTGGCAGTTGATTCCCATTATTTCATCGAACAGGCTCTCGTCCCATTGGCAAAACTCCCAACCGTCTTTGGAGATGAAGACAAACTTTCTGAACCCCTACTTCTTGCTACAGTGGACCAAAAGGTTGACTAGAGCCCTCCTGGCCTTGTGCGGCTGAAAGACCTAGACTCTGTTAGTGTAAACACCTCATCCGAGCTCAATATGGAAGGCCTTCCCCATGCAGCACCTCCCAACAAGGCAAGTCTTACCTATGTAGCCTCCTATGAACCTACGCATCATTCCATTACAGTAGCAAAGCTGTCAACCTTGCATCACGCTAATCATGCAACAAGGAATCATGACACAGTTGCGTACATCCTACAAGAAAGGAAAGCATCACAACAACATAAGGAAAGTAGTGCTGTTGTGATCCCAAATCTGCATGCAACATTAATAGGAAATACACAATCCCTGTAATCATGCAATTCTCTGTTAAAGTATCTCACATCGCCAAAAAATATATGACCTGGGGGTTTTATAAGTCATGGACACCCTCCTCTCTCAAGGCGTCTTTTAAGAGTGAGTTAGACCCATAAACTTTTACATGGTATCAGAACAAGTTCCTTGGACGATGATTGGTCTTTCCCTCTCAATGTTAAACACTTGTTTGGCCAAAGTTGTCACACGTAAGAGAAGCATGTTAAAGTGTCCCACATCGCCAAGAGATACATGACCTGAGGACTTTATAAGTCATGGTCTCATATCTAAAGGCGTCTTTTGAGAGTGAGTTAGTCTCATGGGCTTTTACAGACTCAACCACCCTAAGGGTCCAATTGATAGCCAGTAAAGAAACTCTTGGACCGTCACATTGGGACGACTTTCGATGATCATCTTCCACAAAACAACGCAAGCTTGAAGAATCCTATACCTGTTTGGCTAGATCTGAACATGGGTTAGGTTCAGATAGGCTAGAGCAGCTCAAATATTCGTAGGAATAGGGAACCTCAACCTGGCATTCTTCAATTTGTTTATTTTACACAACAATAACTAATACACTTCAAGGAATTTTAATTTCATTTATTTTATGCAACAGTAAGTAATTAACTAATACAGTTCAATGAAGTTTCTAAACATAACACATCATGCGTAGTGAAAACATCGAATCCTTCAAGTTATCATTTCAATGCGTACTTTTTGAGGCCAGGAATATGAGTATTCAAAAGGTAGTCTTCCCAGTCAATGCACATGGGATCAAAGCCAAATAAATGTGCATCGACACCACTCTCACTTGTCGCCATTCGTAGCTTTTCTGTGTTGGAGTCGTCAAATCTGTATGGAAATGAAAAGCTTATTATCATTGGATACAATGAAAGAACAATTGGTAAATTGTTTAAGCCCCAAAATAAGTCGTAAATACCTGCCAGTAAAGAACACATATGGTTTGTAAAGTTCAGCCAATCGCATCCCTGACTTTATCCTCTTCTTAAGATCAATAATCATATCCTTATACTTGTATTGGCAAATCACTGCATTCACTATCTCAAATACCTAGAAAATAAGAGGAGAACGTACACTTGTGAACTTAAAACTCTTGCAATTAGTCGCTTTCTCAAAAGCAAAATCGGTTTTAACAGAAATTTGCTACAATGTGATACCAGGATTAAGGTCTTACCACATTTTCTTGGACAAAAATAAATGTATTTTCCTTTGACATATCAGGTTGATTACCATGCTTAACCCCATTCATAAGAGCTTTCTTATTATGATATTTTTCAATAATTTTAGTTTAAGCTGAAAAGAGGCTAAAAACATATTATTTTGACTTTGGTGGTCTGTATAAATAAGCTGCTTTCCCAATGCTTTTACACTATCTCTTTTTTTTCTTTTTTTCTTTTTTTCTTTTTTTCTTTTTTTCTTTTTTTTTTTTTAAAAAAAAATTAAAAATAGAAAAGTGTTACTGAAAACAACTAAACAAACACTAATAAAGCTTTCATTTTTCGTACATAATTTTGGTTATGGGATTAGACTTAGACAAACCTTGAGTGGAAGTATGTATCGAATAACCATGTATGCACGAAAACTAGCCATACTGTTCAACACTATCCCCTTGCCGACTTTGATTGATTTTCCATTTTTACTAACCAACGGATTTTCAGTGAAGTACCGACGGATGTAATTTCTAGAACTTGAAAATTTTATTGGATTTCTCCAAGAAGACCCCACATGAAGGATGATCTCAGAAGACTGATTTGCACAAGCCACCATGGCCACAATCATACAATTTACCACCATATCTGCTGGTATCTGCATGAGTTTTAAAGTTAAATTCTGGAAGCTTACTTAATTAGCAAAATATATATATATATATATATATATATGGACAAAAACAAGCGTACGTAGAAGCAATTACGAATAGATGTGCGTGTAAATTTACTTGCATATACAGCAAAGAATGAATATAACTCACTATATCTAAGATTGTCTCACGATGGCCAAGAAAGCATTTCAATTTCCCTTTACCGTAGGCAACAATTACGCCGTCAAAGGTTCTGTAACAAGTAAACAATGATGAATTAAGTGTGAAAAAAGAAAGAACGAACCAATTCTTTCTTTTTTTTCTTTGATCTACTCTTGTTGATTACTAAACAATATTTGATCTTTTCTAAAAATTGTAGCTACTATATATATAATTATATGTTAAATTATATATTACTACCTCACGCCTTCAATCCAACCAGAAAATGGCTCTTTGTAAGTACTGGATATCATGGTGGGACGTATGATAACAAGGGGCAGGTTCTCTCTAAAGCGTCCTAAGAGCATCTCTCCCATTGCCTTTGTATAGACATAGGTGTTTGGCCATCCAAATAGTTTTGCCCTTGCAGTTAATAAAATAAATAACAAAATAAATCAAAAAAAAAATGCCAAAAAGCAAGTAATCAACTATGCACGGAAGAAAGAGACTATTAATTAATATTATGTCATTTGTATGTTATTGACGAACTTTTCACTACAGGAGAATAGGTCTTTAGCGACTAAAGCATCAACAAACGACCAAAAAGTCGTCGTTGATAAGTACTTATGAGTGACAACATTTTGGAGTGCACGACCATTTTCTCGCACAAGATGTTTCAGTGGGACTATTACTATTTGTAATTTTTCTTGAAGTATAACTTAAAAATAAAAAAAAATAAAAAAAAAAAAATTAATTATTTGGTTAGAATCGATCATAAAAACCTTTTAATTCCAAGATCCTTCATGGCGGATGTGATGGCTGTGTCAGTGGCACCTAGTAGTCGCAGTTTGTTTAGGTACTCCTCCGCAACTTCTTTCTCTGCTTTGATATCTAATCTTGAGGTTCCATTGAGCGTCTCTCCCATTTGAAATGGCCTCTCTAGTATGCGCCCCTTCTTTTCGCCGCACACATAGGCTGAATTTGAAAAACAACATCAATCATCGCCGGCGCTGTCAATTGAAAATACTGCACTCTTTACCAATAACTGTTAACCGCTTGTACAATCTTACTTCACAAGAACTTTAATCCTCCCTTTTTCTTTTTTCTATTTTTGGTTAAGTAAAAAAAACTTTAATACAAAACAGATTCAGTGCATGTAAGAAATAAGCAAGGCAAAATTTATGTCGACAAACCGGTTGATACATGGAGGAGAGCTTTTAAGTTGATACAATTCCTGGCAAAGCCCGAAACATGCAAAGCGCCAAATGTATTGATGCCCAGTGCCACGTCATATCTAAGAGAATGAAAAAGAAAATAATAATAATTCAAATCATCTCATCTCTAGTTTATGAACAATTATTAATTAAACAATATTGTTTTAAAAATTGAAACTGGTAAACTAATTCAATCAATCTAATCGATCATAAACATATTTTTATATATATATATATATATATATATATATATTAGAGTAAAGTCTACATAACCCCCTCAAACTACTATCTAATTGACAATATCCACATAAACTTTTAATTTGGACAATGTTCCCCTATTGTGTGTTTTTACAAACCCCACCCCCCCCGCCCTCCAAACTAGAAAAAATTGTCAATGTTCGCCAATAACGAAAATACAATTAATAAAAAAAATATACATAACAACCGGGGGTAGTCAAATTTAAAAATTGAAAGAAAAGGTAAAAAGTTTTTTTTTTTATTTAAATAATAATTTTTTTTTTGAAAAAATTAAAAAATAAAAATAAAAAGTGTTTTTCAAAAAAAATAAAAATTAGTTTTTTAAAATTTTTTTTTTTTTTAAAAAAATAAATTTATGGGGGTATTTTTGTCTTATTGAAAAAAATTGTAAAGTCATTTTTGTCTTTTTGCTGCTTTATGGGGACATTGACAATTTTTTGATAGTTTAGGAAGAACATTGTCCCAATTAAAAATTTGGAGAAGACATTATCAATTAAGTGGTAATTTCAACTTTTAGGGGTACGTGAACTTTCTCCTATATTTTAACATAACTTATTCACTTATTAACTTAAGGTATGCATTAAATAATCTAAATCGTGTATTTATTTAATATGAATTTTTGATTGGTTGTTATAAAATAAAAACATTTTTTCAAAAAATTGGTTGCTTTCATAATTGGGCTGATTAATTACAGTTCAATCCAACTCAATTGAAGTTTTGCTGGATTCAATAAGGTTCAACTCAATTTAATTGATAGAATACTTAGGAAAGAGAATAGACCCAGTCAAACAAATTGTAAATGCTCCTTGTCTTACAAAAAATACATGTTTTTTTAATAGCATATGTTTCTCAATTTTAGTTTTTTTATAGGGAATTAATTAATAAAAAAGCATGTGCTCTTGAGCTTCTCACATATATGCTTAAAAATACATGTTACTTTATTAAACTAATTTATATGAATAAGTACAAATTAACCAGATTGTAACTAATTTATGTTCTAACGAAATTCAAAAAAGGACAGTGATCCCTTGCAATTGGGGATTCATTCTTTTATTTTTGTATCATTTTCTATGAATCTATTATTATTTTAAAATACCAAAATGGTTGTTGTTTACGGATCCGGCTTCCATGCGGTAGTAAAAACTACTGCATGGATGCTGTGACATTTTGTATGGTCTACATTTTACCACGTCTTAGACAAGCAATTAATTATATTCCACTTTTTTTTGGCTATTTTAGATTGATTCACTACTCTCGTCTCTCTCTCTCTCTCTCTATTTCTGTAGGAGATAAGCACCAAATATAAAGGCCGCAACTTTCAACTCTTTTGTTTGGTCTTGCCCATGGCAATGGAGGTAAGTTGCCACTTGTGTTCCATTTTATCTGGGTTTTGTAACTTTTCTTACCCCGTTCGTATTTAAAAAAAAAAAAAAAAGAAAAAAAAAAAAAGAAAATTGGTTAATGGGTTTGGATTATGGGTGAATTCCTTCTTTTCTATGGGTTTTGTTTGTTTTTATTTTGCGTTCTTTTGTGTTTGTTTTCGATCTTCAACTGGGTAAGGAGAATTCCATTTTATCGGGGTTTTGCAACTTTTCATACCCAGTTTGTATGTTTAAAAAAAAAAAAAAAAAATTGATATGGGTTTGCATTATAAGTTGAGGCCTTTATATCTAATGTTTACCTCCTACAAAAATAGATAGCGAGTGACGAGAGTGGTGAATCAATCTAAAATAGCCAAATAAACATGGAATAGAATTAATTGCTTGTTTAAGATGTGGCAAAATGTAAAACATACAAAATTTCACAGCATCCATGTAGTAGTTTTTACTACCGCATGGAAGCCGGATCCGTTGTTTACTACCTTTCATCAAAGTCTGTGGTAGCGGCAGAATTTAGGATGATGTCTATCTCTTTGCACATATCCTTTCTTCGTTTACAATCTTCGACTCCCAAATTCTCATAAGAGACATCACCCGGAACCGCGATAATCTTTTCAGATATAAATGAATCTAGATTCACACCCCACTTCTCCCGAACAACTCTAAATAAATCCTTTCCAATGACCTGGGAAATAATTATTAAAAGTTAAAAAAATAAAAAATAAAAATAGAAGATTTCAAATAATATTAAAGAAATTTTTAAATAAAACTTATTCTCCGACTTTAAACGTCCTATTTTTTGGAATAATGGAGATAATGAAAATAATAATAATATTCAATTACGTCGTGAGTAAAGATTTTTTGGGCCTTGGGATTAGCATTGAGCAGCCAAAATTTCAATCAAAATTTAAAGGGACATCAATAGATTTTGATCTCAACTGCCAATTGGATCATACATGTATGGATTGGCAAAAGAACTAATATATATTTCCTTGTGCAGGTTGAAAGTGTTAGATAATCCTATCATAAATATTAAAGTGAATTGGAAATAATTCATTTGACAAATCAGGTTTTATTTTTCTATTTTTAAAATTTATTTTATTGATAAAATCCTACCTATTATTAAATATTGGATTAGTCATATTATCAATTGAAATGAAATGTTAGAAAAACTTGAATATAAAAACTTAAATAGTAATTTTGCATTCTAAAAAACGAGAAGAATCATTTCTAAATAAAAAATAGAATATTAATAGTAATATATATATATATATATATATATATATATATATATATATCACTTAAATTTGTCACATTTGGCTTCAAAATATATCGAGTCGGCCCTATATACACTCATATATGAGTGAGGTTGTTAAGCGTGTGTGTGTGTATATATATATATATATATATATATATATAATATGTGTGTGAGTGTGAATCTTCCTATACACCACCCATAGTTGTTTGCATTTAGTACTTTCTTGCAGAGAAAAAAGAAAATGGGATATATACCTCATTATGCAAGCGTTCTGTGGCAGACGCAACATCTGAAGCTCTTATGAGAAGATAAAGCCTTTTGACATTTGGTTGCACTCTCAGTATTTTCTCCACAAAAGCTGCGTGCACGGATAGATTCAAGCAAGTTGCGGAGTAAAAATAAAATCATCTCTTAGATCGAACAGATACACACGTACACATGCAGAAAGAAAGAGGTTCAGAGGTATATATATATATTTACACGTTACGTACCTTTTGCTAGAAAGCCAGTAGCACCAGTGACTAAAATAGTCTTGTTCTCAAGAAACTGGGGCATGCTTTCCAACTCCATGGAAAAGAAATGGGAGAGACAGAGAGATCTAGAGTAGTACGTTAATGGTGATCAATGATAACTGTGACGATCTTAAGCAAGGATCGTAGATAATTTCGTTGTCGAATTTGTGAGGTATGTTGGTTTGTAAATATAGTATTGTTTGGCATCCATTAAGTAGCTAGATATTTGTTTCGCTCATAACAAAAAAAAAAAACGATTGCACTTAAAAGCACCCGTACAAATATGGGTAAACCTATTTATATATCTATAAATGCACTTACCAACCACACACGTACACAATGACGGAGAGAGGGGGGGTGGACCACCCCCCCCCCCCAACTCTTAAGAAAAAAAAAAACTAAGGTAAAAAAAAAAATTAAATTAAATTAAGGTAGGGGTTTTGTTTTAGATGAATCAAATTAAGGTTTTTTTGGCCTGTTGGCCCCTAGCAAGAATTTTTTTTCGCCCCTTGCCCCTTCCCTTTTATCATCTTTTCAATTGGTTTCATTTCATTTGGAATGATAGTTTTATTGTCAAAACTTTTTCCTTTAGACATGTTTGAGAAGGTAACAATGAAAAGATCTTTACAAAGTTATAGATGTTTTGTTTAAAGTAAACGAAAATGGTTTAATAAAGTAGTGTATTGGAAGAAGATATGTGTGGATTTGAGGAGTCACAAGCTTGAGTCGCTTGACCAAGCTCAATTTCTTAAGAATGTGTGAAAAAAATAACTGAGACATTTTTTAATTTTATTTTTTATTTTTTTGAATCTTTGGACAGCGGTTTTCTTTACTTTTTTTTTTTTTCCAAAAACTCTTTTCACTTTTGCTAATTGATTTTTAATTTGAATGAAATAATAAAAATATCAAAACTGGGTTTTATATGTTTAATTTACTTAAAATTTGCCTTTATATATATACTTTAACTCCTACTTAAGAAAAAAATTATTTAACCCCCTCCCATTAAACTGTCTGGCTACATCCCTGCACGTACATGTACATATCATTAATTTATTTCATTCACGTACATGTTGATCATGTGCTCTTTGTGGAGAAGAACCATTTCGATCTTGTCTTAAAATTTAGACGGCCAAGATTAATTTGATAATAGCATTTTTATAGAAACGACATCATCATCATCATCTACCAAAAAGCAAAACACAGACGTAATTGCCGCCTCTCCTGTCTACCTATATAACAACCATACAACCATACAACTTCTATTATAATGTTGAATGATAACAAATATTCCTCTCTTATCCACCTATATATCTTCTAATGTATTTGTCTTCCATGTGTACGTTGTGCAATTATTATCTTCAACTGTACAACTTCTCCTACCGTATGAATGGTATCTTGATCATAGTCTTTATTGAGAAGCTTAATTGTCATCATATACTTCTGCAAGCGAGATCTGTATGATCAAATACTATCTCAACATCCCCCTTAAACTTAACCGTAAGGAACGCACGTTAAGTTTCAAGTGAAGAGTAAGAAACCGAGTAGAAACAAGAGGCTTGGTAAACACATATGTTATTGAGTAATTCTATAAGAAATACTAGAATTCTCTCTGTGTCATTTCAAATGTTATGTGATTTTTAAAATCACAATTAGATCAAAATTCAATTATGATCATCTCAAATTTATTTATGATTTAGACGCCATCTGGCTCTGCAACAAGAAGAGTGAGTACATCTCTATTATTAATAAAGAAAGTACCAAAGCTACCAGATACTTCTTGAAAATTGAGAGAGGGGAAGTAACTAGAAAAAGATTACAATTTGATCCTTGACTTGAAACTGATAAGTCTAATTCATTTTAAGATGAATTGGACAATTTGCCCAAAGAAGACTATCCTGCCACAAATTAAATTACGACACATTTGAACAATACCGAGAGGAGAGGCAGTTAAGAGACAATGCCATAAAAAAATGTAAACTTTCCAAAAAAAAATGTTAACAATATAAAGCTAAATTTGCTAGTATGAACATTTTACCTAAACTGCTGGAGATGCACCTTGTAAAAATAAAATACAGTACATTTTTTGCAGTTTTTTCAACGGTCTAAATTTAATTTTGCTCTCTCTTTCTCATAAAAAAACTTTAGAATATATTAAATATGAACTTTTGAAAAAACCAAAAAAAAAAATAAAATTGTAATATAATTTTTTCAACTGTCAAAATTTATTTAAATCTAGACTTCACATGCAACTTAGCCGAGTTGCAAATTGCACTTCTATTATTAATTTACCGCACACGTTAGAATTGGATTTTTCTTCTTGCGTGGGTTTCCGCATCTTGTGGGTAAAGCAGATCGTAAGCTTATGCAGCCATTGTATATATTGCCTTTTGCCTTTTAATTTTTTTTTTAAGGAATAATATAGGTACTATCTTTTTATTCTTTTTAAATTGATGTGATTTGTAAAAATAGTAATTCATTTCAAATTCAATAATAATTTTAAAGGTCAGGTCAATTTCGGAGGATAAGAATATAATTACTACCGTTATTTTACTACCATTATTTTATTTTATTTTTTTCTTAAAGAGTGTAAAAAATGAGAGATTGTGTTAGAGAGATGAAGTATTGAACCTAGTCAGAGAATTAGTAAATCAAATAATTTTCTTTGTTAGTCAGTGCAGTTTTTAACTTTTTATTGCATCGAAGGCCGGCTTAGGATTTAAGTTAAATTAGGATATTTTATAATTATTTTTTCAAATTTAAAAGAATTTAGACATGTGATTGTAAGAGGAGACTACTTATGGAACTCACCTGACCAAATAAATAGAGTTGTTCAACGACTTATCTGATCAGGTAGGTCCTATAAGTGATATCTTATAATTACCTGTATGAATTCTCTCAAATTTAGACAAATAACTATAGAGGATCATGATCTATTTAAGTCTTTACTTCCCACCATCTTTTCTACTTTTAGTGACCAAAAGGCTACAAAAGTGGGTCAGTAAGGGTCATTTCATTAGTAGAATCAAATGAAAGATCAAAATCCCTTATTGAAGTTACCACCAAAATAGATTCCAACAATAATTTATTTCATTTTTACGGTTGGAAATAAAAGTTTTACCCAAGATAAAATTGGTTCTTAATTGTGGTAACTTCAAGCCCTTTATTACATTGTTAGCTTGATAATTACTGGTAGACTTATCTTGGGTCGCTCTCTTAAATGTATATTAATCTTAAATGTTGAAATACTTACATGATTCCTTTGAGGCTTTGACCATTGGCGATAGAGTCGGCAATTTTGACACGACACAAAATTAGCGTGTTTGGGTCTACCTTAAACGGGTTTGGGTCATAAACGAGTAGACCCGTTTATGACCCGTTTATCTCAATTTGGTGGGTCGGGTCGCAGGTCACCCGCGGGTGACCCGCTGGACACGATTACCTCTTCTTCTTCTTCTTTTTTTTTTTTCCTTTTTAATTTTAATTTTAATTTTATATATATATATATATTATTAAAAAAAGAAAAAAAGAAAAAAGAAAAAGGAAATGGGATTAGTCTGATTAGGTTGCCCTAACTCCTTCACTTCTTCGATTTTCTTTTCTTTCTCCTTCACACCGCGCCGCCCCGCCCCCTCTTCTTCAACGCTGCGCCACCACGGCCGCCACCCCCTCTTCTTCTTCCTCTCGCTAGACCCACTCGATGTAGAGACGCTCTCTCTCTTTGGTCTTCAACAACACCGCCTCTTCTTCTTCAGCAATCTACATGTTAATTTTGCCATAAGTGGAAAGAAAACAGAGCAAATATTTTTCATCTGCAATGGGAATATGCGCATCAGTTGCGTCGCAGGAGACTCGCCGTGAAAAAGTGATGTTCTTAGAAGGAAGTAATTTTTCCAATGGAAATCTTGGTCTTGGGCCTTGGCTCTCTGTGCTCTAAGCAAGGGAGCGAAGGAGTGAACCAAGACGCTGCAATTCTCTACCAGGTTTGTTGATGGTTTAATCTCTCTGCTTTAGAATTTACTTGCTTTTCATTCCCATGGGAAAAAAGTTTACTTCTCATACATTGGGTTTTTCTATTTTCTTTTTTTTTTTTTCCCAAAAAATTCAGAAGCATTTATGATTTTGGCAATGAATTAGGTCTCTATATGGTGCTAATTATGAGTGTATAATAATATTTTACGCCATTTTACTAAAGATAAATTCAACCATATATACAACATAGCTGAAATTCAGTTGATCATGCATGGTATATAATCTTGAATTTCTTGGTAAAAATCAAAGAAAGTTATTATTTTTTGCTTTTTTTTTTTTTATTCAGCTAATAACCTGATTCTTAGTCAAATATTCGAGCTTGATGATTTTCACTTAAATCTTGACAATACTCTGCCTGCAGTTTTTCTGAGTAATTGGATGACATGGTTCTCTAACTTTCAATGACAAACTTATAGCTGATTTTCATTCTGACTGCATTCGATTGTTGTATTGATTTTACATTTATTCTCTGAGTTTAAGACTTTAAGTAGGGTGATTTTTTTATTTTTTTTTTCGTAATATATGTTTGCAGAGATATATATATATATATATATATATATATATATATATATATATATATATATATATATATATATATATATTTTAAAAAGGGTCAAACAGGTCGTGTTGACCCGATTCAACCCATTATGTTAAACGGGTTTCACGGGTCGTGTCGGGTGACCCATGAAATTACTGTGTTCGTGTCGTGTATGGAGCCCCGACCCATTAATATAAACTGGTCGTGTCTGGGTCTAGGCTAAACGGGTCACGGGTCCTAACGGGTCGTGTCGGGTGACCCGTTTTGCCAGCCCTATTTGGCGATCCCAATAAAGAAATGGTGTTTGGCATATAGGAGCATATATTTATGAGCTAGTACAACGATTAATAGTAACAGTTGGCAAGGCCCAATATTTTTTATGGTTTAAGGAAAAAAGTTTAAGTGAGGTATTTTTTTAAAAATTTAAATATTAATTAAATGATATTAATTTTTTTTTTTAAAAAAAAAATCTTCTCTTTTTTGATATACAAAATCACTTATTAAGTTTAATATTCAAGTTTTTCTAATATCTCATTTTTAATTGATAATATGGCTAATCAATTTATGACCCATTTGGTTCACAGAATAAGCCCATAAAATAGAATGACTAATCATTTGTTTAGCCATTCTTTTTGTTAATATGGGCCTATTCTTAAAAATAACTATTCTCATAGAAATAATTATTCTCTTTAAAGCGAATAACTATTTCTCTAAAAAAAAAAAATTAGTGGAATAGGTATTCTTAAGGGGATAGACAATTTTTTTTAAAAAAAATAAAAATACAAAAATCATATTTTTCATTATTTTCTTTCAAAAAAAAATAAAAAACGCATTGAATGTGTGGTGGCCAACAACCACAATGGGCAGATGGGATAAGCCATAAGGACTAGCTTTCTACACGCCTTTATGGCAACCACGTGAAAAGGTACCTTCATTATTGCCTTTATTGATGGAGTTGGTTGAAATTATTTGAAATTGAGTGCATCATTTTTTTCAATTATTAAGAGCTCACTAAAACCAAAACATCTGGTAGTCCAAACAATAAATGATCGAATAGGATCTATCCATTTCAAATTAAGTGAAAAATATTTACTTTTTGGACTGGATTTCAAATTGTTATATTTAATGGTATATATAAAGACTAAAGTTAATGATGGTACATTTTTAAAAAATTTTAAATAATGTAAAATTATATATATCGTTAAATGCACTAATTTTAAATTTGATTATAAAATAAATAATACCTATTTTGTTTAAAATTAAGACAATCCTTATCCAAACAAGGAGTTTTCTACTGATCACGATCCTCTCAAATTCCTCTCAAATTCCCTTTGACAATTTGAGATATCAAATTGTTAAATCTCAGTCCTTCTTTGAATTTAACAGCTTATATTGTGTCTGTTGTCAACATGAAATAAATGTGAAATAAATGTTAAAGGAATTCAAAAAAATAAACTCATGAAAATAGAGACAAAAATGCCCTCTCCAAGGCCCCCTGCTGCAACGTCAACGGTTTTTGAATTCTTTTAGCATTTATTTCCTATTTATTTCATGTTGACAATTGGCACAATATGAGTTGTTAACAATTTAGATTCAAAGAAGGGCCGAGATTTAACAATTTAAAATCTCAAATTATTAAAAGAAATTGGAAGAGATCCTGAAAATTGGTGTTTATGGCATCCGCATGAAACGGTGCCCCTATTGTCCAAGTTGGTTGGAATTAATTATAATGGTATTAATCGTTCATTTATCTTTCTGTCATCTTAACAAGCAGTTAATTTACCTTTCAAAAAAATAAAAAACAAGCTGTTAATTTAACTTCAAATTGTTTAATTCTAATTAGCCACTACTCTAGCAACAAGTGTTTTACCCGTCCTCCGAGGACTATAGCCTAGGTACACCCTTAGGAGGATCAATTCCAAGCTTCACAAATTTCTCAAGCATTTTAACAACCTAGAAAAACAATCTATATCAGTAATTGTGCATATTTAGTGATAGAATAAATATATTTTGAATATAATATTATTAATTTATATGTTGAAAATAAAGATGTGAAATTAATGAAAGCAAAATAAAAACTGTATGAAAAAATAATTGAACTCTTGGACAATAAGACAAATATTAATTTGTCTCTTAGACAAATATTACATCTCACCCCCAAGAGCCCCCCCATTTGGTTTGGGGGTGGCTTCAAAGGCCAAATCTCCTATTTTTATTTTTATTTTTTAAGTGGTTCGGCCACCCTCATAGGCCAAACCCCCTAAATTTCTTTCTTCTTCTATTTTGTTTTTTGTTTTATTTTTTTTTCCTATTTGGCTAGACACCCCCATTTTGTCCAAGGAGGTGGCTCAGCCACCCCTTCTTGTGTTCTTTTTTTTATTATTATTATTATTCATTTTTTAAAGCTTTTAATATATATATATATATATATGGCAGTGACATGGCACTAATGTGGCGACTTACGTGGCATCTGGGGCAAGTGTCGAGTTTTTAAGGGTATTTAGTGGCACTGACGTGGATAACCATTAGATTTTGGACGGAATATGTACCATCTCGATCCGTCGACTTTAGCCAAAGCAAACGTACCATCTGCGATACAAATTAATAAATCACAGGGAGCAAAAAATAAAAGAGTTATACTACAGGGACAAAAAAGTGTTTATCCCTAAAAAAACCCGAAAATTGTATTTTGATAAAACTTGAAAATGAAGCTTTTTCTAAAAAAATTGTTTTTGACTTTTCTATAAATCAAAGTTTTATTTCTCAACGCAATTCCAAATATGAGCATACCAAGGTATGTGACTTTGAAAATTCCCAATTGTCATCAAAAGATCGTACACCTCATTGGATGCAATGTCATGCGATTGGCACGCTTTTAACATGGACAACAAATGGTCCCGTTTGTATTATCATCCCCACAAGCAAACCTCAAAAACTCAATAACGTACACGATACTTGAAATACTCTGTCCACTGTCGATGCTTGTCATCCCACTTTTGTCTATTGCTCAACTACTTCCGAAACAAGAAAGAAGATTGGAATTATAACAACATATAGTAAACCATGAAGAAGATGTGGAATAAATAAATGACAAATTTAGGAGAAGCTCTTTGAAGTGCTACATGCATGACATGCAAAACAGTCACCTTGAATTTGATGATGTACAATGACATGACACTTCATGCTTGTAACGTTTTATGGGTATTTGCATAAGTTGAGGAATTCGGTGAGGAGCGTTGGCAAATCGACGGCAAATTTTATCGAGAATTGGTTCAGCAGTGGGAAGGCTAGGGAGGTGGGAGAGGTGAATTCGGAGGTGGGGAGGCTGGAAGAGGTGGTGTTGAGGAACGGGTATTAAAGATAGAAAAGAGTATTTTTTCTGTATAGCTAAAGTAGTTAGATAGCTTTAGTTATTTCGTTATTCTGTTTGTGAGTTGTAATTGATTTAGTTTCTTTAGTTGGCTTTCATTCGTTAGTATATATATGTAAGCTGACCTCATTTGTATTCACTTTACTCATTCCAGTAATAATATCCGTTTTTCCCTCAACACTGTGTGAAACTTGACATGGTATCAAAGCCTATGACCATGGCGACCGAAATCCCTAGTTCTTCCCAATTTCCTTCTTCGGATATTCCTCACACTAAAATTCCTTCTGCAACTCCTGAAAATCATTCATCTGGCACTACTCCGCCACTCGAATTCACCATTAATCCTTCTTTTTTCAACAATCCTGCAAGTCTGTTTTACTTGCCGCACAGTGAGAGTCCGGGCGCGATTCTTGTTTCTCAACCATTAATCAGTGAGAATTACAACACCTGAAGCCGTTCTATGCTTATGGCTCTAACTGCCAAGAATAAATTGGCGTTTTTTGATGGATCCCTTCCACCTTCGATCAAGACGGGAGCTGAGCACCATGCTTGGGTGCGCTGCAACAATATGATTTTGTCCTGGATTCGTAATTCTGTTTCTAAAGAAATCGCTGCCAGCGTGATTTACATCGATACACGTCGAGAGATGTGGCTCGACCTGAAAGAAAGATTCTCTCAGAAGAATGGTCCTAGAGTTTTCTAGCTTCAAAAATCCATTTCAGCCCTTGCACAGCAAAATTGCTCTGTAAGTTCTTATTTTACTCAGCTTAAGTCACTCTGGGACGAGCCTTGTAACTCTCGGCCGATTCCTCCATGTTCCTGTGGTGGAATGAAGGTTGTGGCCGATTACTACCATCAGCAGTACGTATACCAGTTTCTTATGGGACTCAACGAGTCTTTTGCAGCTATTCGTGGACAAATCCTGTTCATGGAGCCGTTGCCTTTTGTCAACAAAGTCTTCTCTCTAGTTGTCCAAGAAGAGAAACAACAAGAAATTTCTCTTAAAACACAATCATTTGGTCTTGAGTCTACTGCTCTCATGACAAGATCTGATGATTCTAAGGCTAGGCTTCCTAAACAGCCTTATCGCAAGGAGAAGTCTATTTGTTTACTGTGTTGTCCCTGACCATACTGCTGAAAAATGTTACCGTCTACACGGTTTTCCTCCAGGCTTCAAGTTCACTAAGAGCATCAAGAAACCTTTTGTGCACTTTGCCAATCATGTACAAGATACTAGTGGTGATTCTTTCATTTCCACTCAACAGAATGAGGTTTTACAAGCCGTACCTCAGCTGACTATTACTCCAGATCAATGTCAGCAACTTCTATCCCTTCTACAACATCAATCTGCTGTCTTCCATACTTCTTCATCTGCAAACATGGCAGGTAGTATTCGTGCATCTTCCTCTACACCTTCAGCCTCCACCTCCTCTTAGGTGTCAGGTCCTATTTCTTCTTTTTTCAATCTTGATCCTAGATATTCAGTATTTTTTTTCAGCTTTTCATCCAAAACCTTCATTTTTTAATTCACATCGTACACCCTGGATAATTGACACAGGGGCAACTGATCATATGATCAATTGTCCTTCGTTATTCACAACCATTATTGCTGTTGCTTCTCATTTTGTCAAACTGCCTAATCGTTCAATTGTTCCTGTTATACATATAGGCACAGTTTTTATTTCAGAAAATCTTACATTGACTGAAGTGCTATGTGTTCCATCATTTACTTTCAATCTTATTTCTACTAGCAAACTCATTAAATTTCTTAAAGCCTGCTTAAATTTCCTTGTTGGTTTTTTGCTTCATCTAGAATTTGTGCCCTTGGAGGACGATTAGAGTGGGTATGGAAGATGGTGGCTTATTCTATTTGCTGCAGCATTCGTAGGTTTCTTCATCTTCATCCATATCTTCTCCTATTTGTTCTAGCTCAATAAAGACTTCTATGTCTAATGTATGGCACTATAGATTAGGACATCCTTCTGTTTCTAGAATGCAATTTCTGCATACTAATGTTTCTGCCATTCCTTGTACTTCCAAGGACACTTGTTCAATATGTCCTTTAGCTAGACAACATCGTTTACCTTTTCCTGTACATAATTCTACTACTTGTATGCCATTTCAGTTGGTGGCCAATGGCCACTTGTTCAATAAATGGATCACATTTTTTTCTCACTATTGTCGATGATTACACTTGTTTTACTTGGGTGCATTCGATGAAACACAAATCTCAAACTCGTTCACTTCTTCAATCTTTCTTTAGTCTTGTTCATACTCAATTTAATCTTTCGATTAAATGTATCCGTACTGATAATGGTTCTGAATTCAAAATGGATGAATTTTTTTTCTCTTCATGGCACCATTCATCAACTTAGTTGAAACTCCACAACAAAATGCAGTTGTGGAGCGGAAACATCAACACCTACTCAATGTTGCTAGAGCTTTAAAATTCCAATCTCAAGTTCCTCTTTCTTTTTGGGGTGATTGCATATTAACTGCTGCTCATCTCATAAACAGAATTCCGACTCCTCTTTTGTTTAACAAAACTCCTCATGACATGTTATATTCTGTTTCTGCATCTTATGATCACCTTCGAGTTTTTGGTTGCCTTGCTTAAATTTCCACTATATCTAGGCACCGTACTAAATTTGATCCAAGAGCCACCCCTTGCGTTTTCACTGGCTATCCATTTGGCACAAAAGGATACAAGTTTTATAATTTGCATACCAAGTCTATTGTCATATCTAGAGATTCTGTTTTTCATGAACATCTTTGCTTTAAATCTCACTAATTCTTCTGTTGATGGTTGTTTTCTTCAACCTTTTCCTTCTTCCTTAGAATTTCCTGTTTCTTTACCAGTTCCCATACCTGGTTTTAATGTTTCTTTAGATCAATCATCTTCTTCTTTTTCATTCCTAAATTCCTCTTCCTTACCTTATCAACCTTCTTCTTCCTCATTTTCTCCATCTCAGCCTATTGCCTCTTCAGTTCCTTCTCCTATTCTTGACATACCCCCATCCTTTATTAGAAAATCTACTAGAACTCGAACTACGCCTCAGTATTTGCAGGACTTTCATTGTCAGTTAGCATCTTCTTTGCCATCCTCCACAGCATCTAATTCAGGTATTCCTTACTCCTTATCTTCTTATCTTTCTTACAATAAATTGTCTCCTACTTATAAACACTTTTTCCTTTCCATTTCTTCTCAACCTGAACCAAAATTTTATCACCAAGCTATTAAATTTGATCATTGGCGTGATGCAATGTCTGCTGAGATTTCAGCTCTTAAAACTAATCATACTTGGGTTGTATGTGACCTTCCACCTAATAAACACCCTTTTGGTTGTAAATGGGTGTACAAAATTAAGCATAAGGCTGATGGTAGTATTGAAAGATATAAGGCTAGGCTAGTAGCAAAAGGGTATACTCAAAAGGAGGGTTTGGATTATCATGATACTTTTTCACCCGTAGCTAAAATGACTACTGTTCGAAGTTTCTTAGCCCTTGCTGCTGCCAAGAACTAGTTTTTACATCAACTGGATGTAAATAATGCTTTCTTGCATAGAGACCTTCATGAAGAAGTTTATATGTCTATGCCTCTTGGTTTTGGGGTTAAGGGGGAGTCCAAAGTGTGTCGTCTTACCAAATCTCTTTATGGCTTGAAGCAAGCCATGAGACAATGGTTTTCAAAGTTTTCCTCCATTCTCATTGATCTCAGTTTTGTACAGTCTAAAGCTGATTACTCACTTTTCACCCGGCTTCAAGGTTCTTCATTTGTTGCTTTGTTGGTTTATGTTGATGATGTAGCTATTGCCAGTAATGATTCAAATGCCATTTCTTCATTTGTTTCCTTGCTAAATGAGAGATTTAAACTCAAGGATTTAGGATCTTTAAAGTACTTTCTTGGATTAGAAATTGCAAGATCTTCTGCTGGTATTTTTGTGTGTCAACGCAAGTATGCTCTTGAAGTGTTAGAAGATTATGGTTGTTTAGCTTCAAAACCAGTACAGTTTCCAATGGAGCAAAATCTTAAACTGTCCAGAGAAGAGGGTACCTTGCTTTCGGATACTACTCTTTACAGGAGGCTGATTGGTCGTCTGCTATATTTGACCATCACAAGGCCTGATCTTGCCTTCTCAGTTCAGATCCTTAGTCAATTCATGGATAGCCCGAGACAACCTCATCTTGATGCTGTAAATAGGGTCTTAAGGTACATTAAAAATGCTCCAGCACAAGGTTTATTTTTTCCGGCAAAGTCTAATTTCCAGCTCAAAGTGTTTTGTGATTCTGATTGGGCGGCTTGTGTGGACACTAGAAGATCAATCACTGGTTTTTATGCTTTTCTTGGTGACTCCCTTATCTCTTGGAAGTCTAAGAAACAGCTAACAGTGTCTCGATCTTCTGCTGAAGCTGAGTATCGGTCAATGGCCTCAGCTTCTTGTGAAATCATGTGGTTGTTTTCCTTGTTTAAGGATTTTCTTATTCCTCATATACATGCAGCTTTTCTCTATTGTGACAGTCAAGCAACTCTGCATATTGCTGCAAATCCCGTGTATCACGAACGAACGAAACACATAGAGATAGACTGTTATCTTGTTCGAGAGAAGATTCATCTCGGTTTGATTAAGACTTTTCATGTTTCTTCTCAATACCAGCTTGCTGATCTCCAGACTAAATCCCATGGATGTGCTGCTTTTCATCACTTATTGTCCAAGATGTTTGTTAAAGATCTTTATCATCCATCTTGAGGGGGAGTATTAGAGATAGAAAAGAGTATTTTTTCTGTATAGCTAAAGTAGTTAGATAGCTTTAGTTATTTCACTATGCTGTTTGTTGAGTTGTAACTGATTTAGTTTCTTTAGTTAGCTTTCATTCGTTAGTATATATATGTAAGCAGACCTCATTTGTATTCACTTTACTCATTCCAGTAATAATATCAGTTTTTCCCTCAACACTATGTGAAACTTGACAACGGGGGAGGATGGCATGGTTTGGGGTGGATTGGGAAGGGGGATTGGGTTGTGAAGAGAGCAAATGTAGATTCAGCTGGGCGGTGTAGAGGTTGTGGGGAGCAATTGGCGTGTGTGGATATAGATGATGCAGAGACGAAGAGGTTTGCGCAATCAGTTGTTGCGTTGGCTATGGAAAGGGAGGTCAAGGCGAACTTTAGGGAGTTTCAGGTAAGCAATCGATTGCTATGAGTTTTTTTAAGGATTTAAGATGATGGGTTACTTAGAATGTTGAGGTTAGTTTGTAGCAGATTTGTTTGAGGAGGAATGTCAGTTATATATATAGAAATTACAAGGATCAAGAAACAGATTAAGGAAATTGCTGCTTGACATTCGTCGACTTAGTTGAATTTGTGTGCTCCTATCACCAACATAATTGTTGGTTCTGATTTTTCAGATCAAAGGATGATACTTGTTTAGTCTGGTTCCAATGTAGTTTAACTCGTGGACCACATAACTTATGTGTTCTTGGTTTTCTCAGTCTATTGTGCATTGTCAAGCTCATAGACCATTTAATCTTTGGTATAGTAAAGGTTTATTTTTGTTTTCTCCATTCCAAAACAACGTATGAATGTACTTCACTGTCCTTTATCTTTAGTAACTTGATTTTATATCCTATCTTTACTTAATTTACCTTTTTTTTTTTAATCCTTTATTAAAGGGTTGGCTGGAAAAACATGCTAGTTTTGAATTTATAGTTGATGGAGCAAATATTGGACTCTACGTACCAACAAAACTTTGCAGATGGTGGATTCAGTGTTTCTCAGGTTGTATGGCTTAAGTTGGGTTCTCTTCCACCCCCCACCCCTTTTTTTTCTTCCCTTCTCTTATTCTATCTAACCACTAATTTATATGTTTCATTTATGGTTATGTTTTGAAAATTTCTATAGAGCAGCTTGATGCTGTTGTTAAAGAATTGTACAATAGGAGCGGAAACAAATGGCCACTGGTTGTCTTGCATAATAAACGCCTTGGGTCACTTCTGGAAAATCCTTCCCACAGAAAGCTGGTAGAGGAGTGGATGGATAAAGGCGTTCTTTATATGACACCAACTGGTTATAATGATGATTGGTATAAACCCTTAAATCAGTGCTTGTCTCTGTGTGTGTAAATGTACTTTATTTTGTCATTTTAGCTAAAGTTTTTATGATTAAATATCTGACAACTTTTTTCTTTCACAATTTTTTCCTTTAATATACTCCATTTGAAGATCTAAGTGATATATGTGCATCCAGCACTCATTGAGAAAAAAAAAATATATAAAAATCAAAAAGAGGCTGCTTAAACAATTACCATTTTGATGTCCTTTGGATCTTGAATTTATGAAATAAGAGTTCATCTTTTTTCATAGCTTGTATATACTGTCCTTGTATTATTATTATTATTTTTTTTTCAAGATTTCCGTATCATGACTTATATAATTCAGGTATTGGCTATATGCTGCAGTCAAAGTCAAGTGTTTACTTGTGACAAATGATGAAATGAGAGATCACATTTTTGAACTCCTAGGAAGCAGCTTTTTCCTAAAGTGGAAAGAAAGACATCAAGTATGCGTTTTTTGGAAGGCTATCCTATACATCGTTGATTTTGATTCATATTTTTGCTCGTGCTTTTGTTAATTACTTTTTATATGCCTCTCTTTTGCTCATTTCTCTTTCAAAGCTTGCATTTTCCTAGATTTTAAGAAGAAATCTCATCTTGAACAAGTTTAAGGAGAAATCTCATCTTGAACAAGAGTATTACACCTGGCTCCCCAGATCTAATTCTTAATGCCAATGAATGCCTTAATTGTAGAATTAGATCTTGGGAGCTGGGAATGCTTTGCAAGCTAGACTTAAAAAAAAGCCTACGATCATGTTAGTTGGGATTTTCTGCTGTAAATGTTGAGGTGTGGTTTTGGGGGGAAAATGGTGCTCTTGTATAGCTCATTGTATATTCTCAATGCGCTTCTTGGTTTTGGTGAACGACACTCCCATTGATGTTTTTAGTAGCTCCCGTGGGTTGAGACAAAGGGACCCTTTGTCTCATTTGCTGTTTGTCATTGTAATTAAGGTTTTGGGTAGGATGATTTTTGCTGTAATGAGTGGAGGCTTGATTTGAAGAAAAATCGTTCATGATATATTCTTTATGGATATCCTAGCCCCACATCCCAGCCACCTAGTCCTTGCTCAAGACATGAAAACAAAAGAGTAAACTGAATGAGCTAAAAGGCTCAGTAAGTAAATCTCCAACTAGAAAACAGTTGGGTTGAATTCGTTTTTCTTTAAAATCTCTCTTAAAACACTTAATTTCTTGAAAATCCTTCAAAACATCTTTATCTCATATCGCTAATTAAATAAAATACAATTTTTTTTTTTGATAAGTAAGAAAGCTTTATAAATAAGCGTAAGGCGCCCCTAAGTTAAGTTAAATAAAATACAATTTTCAATAAAGAGCATATGCTCTTCTCTAAAACATATAAATATACATATATGTTTATAACTAATTTTTCATAATAGGGCACATGTACACTGTTACGCCCCGTGTACTAGGGTTGTAAAGACCAAGAAAATAAATAGGTGACTTAGCAAATTAATAAATTATATTTATTAATTAGATGTGACCAATAGTTAGATTTTAAGTAACAATATTTATATTATCAATGTAAGAATGAGTTAAGATAAAATAATGGAATTAGAATAATAAAATATTTCTAATGGGTCTTTAGAAAATAATAATAGGTCATAGTGGAATAAATAATTAATTTTAGGGGTAATTACCTTTTCCCCCCATGAAATACCAACTTTTACAGATACCCCCCACGAACTACCAACTTGACCAAAATAGAGCATTCAACTACCACAGTTACATACTTTGCCCCCTTCCGTTATTCAAAGTGGTTAAAATAGACGGTCAACGGGTCATGTGCGGTTCACGTGCCGTCCAAGCATTTTTCATGCCCCTTTTGCCCTTAGATGCTGAGGTTAAACGATTATGAATAAAAACTAAAGAAGAAAAAAGGAAAAAAAATTTTAAAAAAAAAAAACGAAATAAAGACAAGCTACATGTCTCTTTTTGAAGCTTGTCTCCCATTTCAACTTCAAACAGCAAGAGCACAAGAGAAGAGGAGGAGGTAACAAGCAAGAGAGAGGAGGAGGAGGCTACTTTTTGAAGACCAACAATGTTGTGTTCACCGAAAAGCAAAGCAACTTCTGGGGAGCCCATGTGCCGTTGTAGAGTACCTGCACCTTTGAAGACTTCCTTCACTGAGGATAACTTCGGCAAACTGTTTTACGGTTGTGTTAACTACGAGGTAAGAATTTTTTTCATAGATCTGTAAATTTCAGACGTGATTTCGGACATGATGGGTTCTTCTCTTCTATTTTGTAGACAATGGGTAATTTTCTTTAGGGTTTGAAAGTTTAGATTTCAGATAATTTCGGTTGGTTGTGTTATAGGGACGTGATGAGTTCTTCTCTTTTATTTTGTAGACAATGGGTAATATTTTTAGGGTTTGAAAGTTTAGATCTTAGATCCAGTTTGAATTTTTAACCATTGTCTCTATGAGCCGAATGCCATTTGAATTTTTTCATGTGTTTGAATCCCGTTTTTGAAGTTGATTCATTGACTATTTTTTTTTTTTTAAGAAAAAAATTGTTTAGTTGTTTTCTGTATTTGTTAGAGAATTAAAGAATATAACTAGTTTAACAAAGTGATATTTTCAAGTGTGCTATCAGGCAATATGTGGTTGGAATTGAAATTAGTAATATTTGGGGTGAATGAATATGTTTGGGGTTAACCATGTGTACAATGCAGAATATAACACATTCATGCTATTTTTTTTCACGTGTTTCAATTTTTAAACACTTGCGTTTACAATATGAACATAAGTACTCCTGCTTCTGCTAATATTGATTGCTAATATTGATGAACTAACATTTACCCTTTAACAAATTATATTATCTACCTACTGGGAAATAAAAAAAGAAAAAGAAAGAAGAAGTAACATTAAACATAACGATGACAAAAGTGTTATGACAAAGTCCAAACATTTGTTTGGATGCATTCAAACTTTGATAAACCATGATGGATCAAAGCCAAATTTTATAAATGTTTGGGTATGCATATCATTTTAAAGTTATGGTAGATAATTTATATTCAACTCAAACATTAAGTTAGAATTTCACGTTTCTTAAATTAATAAGCTCATGTAACCTAGCCTAGGGTTTTATTCTTATTCTTTCATGTTCTTAAAATGTTTACATCATTGTAATAATATAAGGTATTGTACTCTTCAATTTAAATTCCCATCTTTTAGGTAGAATTTATGTATATATTTAGCTTTCAAATCTGTGATATGGGGGATTATAGCTTAGGGTAGCACAAATTGCATTCATAAGCAAATTCTCATAGACTTCGCTAAACAAATGAAGGTATGTTTAAATGTAAGGTGCAAAGTTGATGGGTGTCTTGACTTTAGAAGATATGATTTTGTTGAATTTTTTTAGAATTGATAAACTAACCCTTGTTTATATGGCCTCTAATTTGAATAGGCTGGTCGCTCATGTGAATTCTTCCAATGGAAAGATACTGAGATGTGCAACCATGCGAAACGAGTGTTGGATCATCTGCAACACAGGGACGCGACGCTGAACAAAGAGGTTGCAGAATTGAAGGCCAAGCTAGAGATTGAAGTAGTTCGATATGACATGCAAGTGAAAGTTTTGAAGACAAATAGTCAACTTTTGGCATTTTCATGGATTTTTTTTGTTGTCTTCGTAGGTGTGTTTTGGGGCAACTATTATGGTGCATGTAATGGACATTTGTCCTACAATCGGCTATCATGAAAAAAAATGTCTTGTTCTTAAATGTCACTTGACTCACTTTGGAATGGCAAGTGGGTTTGTAACCTTTTAATTACTAGTGTGTTTGGAATGACAATTTGGATATGTAACTTTGTAATTAATAGTGTATTTGTAAATATGTAACAACAAAGTGGTAGCATTAATAGGAATTCGGCTGGTACCATATGGTAGTTCAATGGCCTATTTTGGTGAGGGTTGTAAGTTAATGAAGGCATTTTGACAATTACTGGTAGTTCATGGGGGAAAATATAATTACCCTGTAACATTATATGTCATGTAATTTGGTATTGGTGATTGTAAATCAGTTCATTCTTCCTTGTAGATTTAACAACTTGCTCTCAACCAATTAAAATAGTTGTATAAAAATCACAAGACATTTCCAAACACCACATATAAATCAATCAACAAATAGCTCATCTCCAAACACAACCAACACCAAGAAATAGTCCTCCCAAAAACCCATCAAGTCCATACCTACAACAACAACCACAAATAGAAAATAAACACAACCAACAACATTATACAACACCAAACCAACATAGTCCATAATTACAACAACAACAAATTTTATGATGTTACATCATAAACACAACCAACATCAAAAGTTACTTCATAAACACAACCAACAACATAAATTGTCACTTCATACATAACTTAGGCCTACTTGTTCTTCTTACACTTCCAACAACAACAAAAGTTACTTCATAAACACAACCCATAACAGAATTTGTCATTCATACTTCCAACAACCAACACCACCCAACTGAAACATCAACCAAACACAGTTTCCAACAGCCAATCAAGGCTGCTATATTGGTCTTTTCCCTTTGTTTTTAGCTTCCTTTCGCTGTAGACCTTTCTCCTCTGTTGGTACCACCACTCTTGTTGACCTCCTTGCTGGTTCTCGAATGACAACTCCGGATGCTCTGACCGATTCCCGAGTGATCACTGCTGGTGTAGTTGCTGGTTGACCAGCATCAAAAGTGAGGTCAATAGTTGGTATCTCATTGTTGGGATTGGGCTCCTTAAATGTTGTTAACATCCTATTAGACATCCTGGTAGGTTTTGCAGCACTAGATTTAAGGCCTAATGTCTTCTGTCTAACATGGGCAGTTGTGGACTTCCTTACCTGTGAAACACATGATGAGTTAGTAATTCAAAGTCTATTTACCTATAGGGGTATATGTGTAAATCTGTATTTACTTACAACTTTTTGGTTTCCTTTAGGTGATGCCCGAGTATGCGCTGAGGGAGCTGGAGTTGTCTTACACCTTTTGGTAGAAGCAGGCTGCATATGCAACATAAAACAATTAGAAATAACACATATATATTTGTAATAAAAAAAGTTACTGATACCTACAATAAAAGCAATAGATGCATGTCTTTTTTTGGGCCTTGAAATAGGCTGTGCAGGTGCAGAAGGCTGTGTAGGCTGTGAATCATCAGGAACTTGCTGAGAAGGAATCTGCAACATAAAACAAACAAGTTAGTAAAATCATTAACTCGGTTGGCAATTGCATTTTATTATAAACATATATTTAGGAAATAGACTTACATCAACAAATGTCAACTGTGTCAACTCAGTTGCAGTGCTCGTGGGTATACTTGCCCGCGAACTGCTTTGAGTGGACACTTTTTTCCTACTAGGGCAAGTCCTGGCGTTGTGGCCAGCCGCCCTGCACTTTGAGCATCTCATTGTTACACCACCCTTCCTCATGTAATGTAAATTTCTTGGCTCATCCGGACCCCTTCTCCTAACCTTCTTCGGCTTGCCTGGTGTAGCTCTAACAGTAGGTGGATCCACTTCATCTTGGCCAGTTCTTACCCATTGGTCTTCGCTTGGCACTGGGTATATCATTGGGTCGTAAGCCTTCTTGTAACTCTCAACACTATAATACCGATGCAGATACTGTTCAGGTTTGGCAGAATGATATAATATGGCAGAGATGGCATGTGGGCATGGGATGCCAGTCATGTCCCATTACCTGCACCCACAAGTACGATGCATCAGGTCAACGACAAATGTGCCCTTTCTACACTCCACTTCAAATAGTCCCTCCCCAGCACACTGAGCAGTGCACTCTTCAGCATTCTTTCCACATTCTTCCAACTTTGCCAATATCTTGGTGCACCATTCCCCAGTATACTCCTTTATTCCTTGCCTTTTCTTTTGGTACCACTGCATTAATTTCTTCCTAATCATCTCTAGCATGGTAATGATTGTCTTGTCCCGAGCTTTGATAATGTACAAATTGAAGCATTCACATAGGTTGTTCATTATTAAATCGCACTTTGGGGCTGTGTCAACAAAAGCCCTAGCCCAGATATGTGGGTCAATCTTCTCCACATAATCATGAGCAGCCGGACTCAATTTCTTCAACTCCGCCATTTCCCTGTTGAATCCATTAATGGTGTAGGCCAGCAGCTGCTCTCCACAACTTGTCCTTCAGCACCAATCCTTTGTGCCCATCTCCCCTAAAGTTCGCATACATATGTCTCATGCATATGCGATGCGGGGCACTTGGTAGCACTGCCTCCAAACTTGGAATCAAACCCTAGACACAAAACAACATAAGACAAATAATTAAGAAAACAACATAGTTAATTACAACCACGAATATCAATGCATAAGTGAAAACGTATGTAGAAACAACAATAATTTAATATTCAAACTTAGCAAACAAACATACCTTCTGCCTGTCTGAGATAAATGTCCACCCAATAGATCCATTTGGACCAAGGTCAGCCACCAATGTCTCTAGAAACCAACTCCAACTGTCCTTCGTTTCAGCTTTAACTACAGCCATTGCAATGGAATAAATGTTGTCATTCAGATCTCTCCCAATAGCAGCCAATAGTTGCCCCCCATAACGTCCCTTAAGAAAGCAGCCATCAACACCTATCACAGGCCTACAAGCCTGTCTAAAACCATCCTTACATGCTGCCAAGGACATATACAACCGTTAAAAAGTGGGTGGGACATCTAAAGTAGGCCTTTCAACTTTCATCAACATTGTACTTACTCTATTAGTTTGCCTCACAGTTGCACAATAGTCCCATAACCGGTTGTACTGTTCTTTGTTCTTACCTTCTATCTGTTCTTTGGCCTTCTCCTTTGCCCTATACAGTTGTCTAAAACTGACTTCCACATTCCATCTCCTTTTCACATCCTCACCAAATGGATGGTTTGGCTGTGTCTTGAATTTGTGGACCATCCTATCCGCAATCCACCTAGAATTTACAATCGAAGACCTGTAACATCTTGTACACCGATGGTTAGGGTTCAGTGACTTAAGCAAAAAAGTCATCTCACCCGATACAGATGCACCATAAACTCTCCAAGGACAACCCATGGCCCTATTCCTACAAACTCCAATCACCCGGTCCCCATCATTTTTTGTGAACTCAACATCCTTCCCCCTAAACAAATTGTATTCCCTCACAGCTTTCTTGAACTGACCTGCCGAATCAAATGACATGCCCACCTCCAAATGCGAGTCTTCCATGTCCACATCTTGAAACTGAGAAGTCCTAGTAACATACTCAGCCCCACTAATCGACTCATACTCCTCATCACTTTTAGGAGGAGTTATCAAAATATCACTTCTGGCCAACTTAGAGGATACCTCATCCTCTTCATCGTCATCCAAAAATTGGGCCGCCGAAGTAACCGGACCGCATGAGCCACCAACATGAGTGGTCTCTGGTTGAGCTGCCTCCCCATGGGCACCCTCTTCATCACCACTATCTCCATCATTCTCACCAACACCCTCCTTATCAAACTCAATAAAATCATGCCAATCATCTCCAAATGTGGAAGTTTCACCTCCACGGGTTGATGTACCAACTATTGGTTCATTAATAGTATCCCATGCATCGTCATCATCACTCATCACTACCTTCCAGTATGGGTCATTTAAAATATTTCTCATCATTTCCTCATCTCCACTATTCTCACCCTCTTCACCCTCACCCACATTTGGGCATACTACTTCATCACCAACATTTGCAAAAGAAACCGTGTAAAGCATAACAAGTTTTTCGCCTAAAAAGGCATCAGCCATTTTGATGACATCCTCGTCAGATGTTAATAGAACCAACCCATCATCTAATTCTTTATAGGGTTCACGATAGTAAACTAGGTCACCTAGTTGGTATCCAAACTTTTTAACTACTGTTTCGATCTCAATAAAAGACAAACGATCCAGGTCATAAGACTCTTCGTACAACCCTACATTCCCTCCAACATATGTGCACCTATATCGCCGATCAAACCGACCCCTATAATAAACCCTAAAGATCACTTCATTGTTTGCCATTGTATATGCCGATTGCTTGACACTACACATATAACATAGAAACTAATATGAGTACTTGTGAAGATAACTTAATCAAAAATAGAGAAATAATAATAGTAATAAAAAGGGAGAAACTATTAAGATCACACTCTATGGTCAGTTTTAAGATGATTGCCTTCCTATAGAAACTCAAGTATTGTGATGAGTGCCAAAAAGTGTATAATTAGACCCCTTAATTTATTTTTGTTAACCCCTTAGTTTTGTTATTTTCTAATACTTTTTGTTAGTTTTGGTATTTTAGTGTTTTGCAGGTCTTTGAGAAATAATGTCGTTATTTTTATGGAATTGACATAAAGATGCAAGGAAGGTGCAAATCAATTTTAATTCTTGACTTGTGGGGAACAAATCAAGCACATATCTCCCTCCATAATGGGCAGCAACTCTACACTTATTGGCAAAAAGGTTGTGGAAGAAAATCGTCCAAATTCCAAGATTTCAACAAAGTGGCGAAATCCTTTATTTATGGAAAGAATCCTGATTGAGCATGTCACTTTACTTTCATCATAACTTTCGACTCAAAAATCGGATTGCGTTGATTTTAGTGGTGTTGGAAAGATCATGAAAAATTAAACAAATAAGTCAGAAATAGGTTTTTCCTATTTCGGACTTTTTCTATGCCCAAATTGCCCCGCAATAAAAGAGCGCAAATCTGTGTGAATTTGGAGTTTTTCTTTTCCTGCTTTGATTGGATCTTCAAAAGACTTGTATGACTTTGGGACCAGACTTTATTAACCTGCAGCACCGACAAGCATTAATGACACGGTCTCCTTCTCAATAAGGTGCAGCGTTTTCTCTCCATAACAGGAACAATGGCCGCCACTTAAATTCTTTCCAAGTTTAAAGAAGTTGCTCTCGACCCTTTTTCCAAGTTGGGACCACCGAAGTCTCCTTCCAAACCTGTAGCTGTGCACCAAATCAAGACAAGGCGATCTTCTTTCCAGGCTTAGCATGCAACACGGAATTGTCTTTCCACGCTGACCTGGCAGCAATTAATTAAAGGAGACCTGATTTCTTTCCTTAGCTAGACCACCAAGAAAGTACCAAAAAGACCTTACAAGCTCTTTAAATATCATGCTTTGTTCTTCCAAAGAGGGGAGGAAGAGAGAAGAAAGGAAGAGAGACCAGAAACTAAATTCCATATATTTTCTCCCTCTTAGTTTAGTTTTTCTTTAGGTTAGATTTTATTTTTATCATGTGTAGCTAATTCCTCAACTAACGTTGAGGATGAAGCCTCATCGATGAAGAACAACATACTTCCATGTAAGTTTTTATTATCCGATTTTAGTTGATTTAATTCTTTCAATTGTTTTACTTCCTTTCTATGTGTGGAATGATTCTTGGATATCTTTTGTGATTCAAGGACACATTTGATGATTTGAGATAATTTCACATAATTGATTGCTTGGTTTTCATTTACAAAATAATTGGATATCCCTTGTGATTTATTCTACGGATACATTTAATTTTCTCCCTCTTAATTATAGTACTTTGATAACAATATTTATTATGTTAAATTAACATATTAAGTTATTAATAGTTAATATATAACTATATAACAATATTAAATAGCTAGCATATATATATATCATATCATATTACACATGGTTAACAATAGTTATATATTATACTTATATTATAGTTACTTAGTTATATAGAATATATTAGACTTACTATTTGTTCACATTATACATATACCATAGTTTATACTCTCTAGTTATATATAATAACATATTGTTAATTTGTTACTTATAAACTATAGTTATGTATTATATTTTATAATATGCCTTATATAGTTACATATTATATATTTATGTTATTAATAAATGCATAGAGGTTGTTTATAAACTTGGGCTTGAATTCTGCTTTGATCACTCATTGAAAAATTTAATAGTCTAAATCGAGCTCTAGTTGAGCTGAGCTTGTCCAGTAACCCAGCTCAGCTCGAATGTCATTTTCAACGAACTCGAACTTGAGCTCGAGCTCGAGCTCGCCCGAGTTTTAAACGAGCCGAGCTTGAACATGCAATTTATAGCTCGGCTCGAATTCGAGCTCGACTATTTAGGCTCGACTCATAAACGAGCCAGTCTTGAAATCTTCAAACCCGGCTCGGCTCAGCTCGATTACATCCCTACTCTCACCCGAGCACCCCTCTCCTTCTTCCTTTTCTTCTCCTTCTTCCTTCTCTTTTCTTCTTCTTCTCCAGCAACGCACGCCCCCCGTGTTCCACGCAACACGCCCGGCTTCCCTTCCCTTTTCCCTCTTCTCTTCTGCTCATGCGCACGCACGCACAATGAGCTCGTGAGAGTGATACAAAGATTGAGAGGAGATCCGGCCATGAGAAGAAGTGGAAGAAGTAGGTTCCGGCCATGGGGTGATTTTTGAGGTAAATCCCTAGCATTTTCTCATGATTTTCGTAATACCCATTGATCTTAGGGCTAGAAAATCGCATGGATTGTGATGGTTTTGCAAGGGTCCGAATTTAGGGTTCCATTTGGGTTGTAATTTTTGGGTCCTCTTTGGGTCTTGATTGAGTTTTGTTTATGAAGAAAATTTAGGATTTCTTGGTAGGTTCTTGTGGGATGGCTGAATGGTGTGTTCTCTTAGGGCTTTGATTGTGTTTGGTTTTGTGTTGAATAAATGATTTTTTAGTGGTGCTAGATTTGTAAATTTGGTGTGATTATGATAGGGTTGAATTATTGGATGTTGTTAAGTGTTGGGTTTGGTTAATCTATTGTTGTGGCTGTGTTTATGGAGGGTGATTTATGATAGGTGTGTTTTGGTTGAATATAAAATTAAATGGTTGGATTGGGTTCAGCTTTGGGGATGAAATCTAGTAAGTGATTTTGGTTTATGTGGTTGGAATTTTAGATTGGTTCCATGGAGTTTGGAACCAATTGAGTTTAAGTGCTTATATTTATGGTTCTTTGATTTGAGATTTCTATAGAGTTGTTGATAGGCTGATTTGAAGTGATTTAGGATGCTGGTATTAGATTGTTGAATGTCGTTGAAGTGTTGGATTTGTAATATGTTGGCATTAAAGGCCCTATGAATATAGATTTTAATGGTTGGGTAGCCTTCTAAGTGTTATTAACCTTTGAGTTGTTTAATTGGAAGATTAACTCCATAATAGATTTATTGGTATCTAGAAATTTAAGAGTTTATTTGGAGATCGGAACGTAGTTTGTTAATTGGTTGTTGATGGGCTTAGAATTGTTATCCCTTGGCTGGCCGTGTAAGGAAGTGTCGTTGTAAGGGATGTTTGCGTGGTTAGATTGGCTAGTTAGAGATGCTTAGGGGAGAAGAATGTGGTTTTAGAATTGAATCTTCCGGTTCTTTTGCTATATGTTCATGATCATTTAAAGGGAGTCTATTGGCTAATTTTGATGTTGATGTTTACCAGGGTTGAATTAAGATCAAGATAATGGGTAATAATGATAAACAAGTAAATAGAATACATTAGTGTAAAGAAAGAGCAAATCAATGAATAGATAAAGCGGATAAATAAATAGACCGTAGGACTCTAGTCTAATATAATTAAGATATATAGTAAGTGAATAACTAAATATACAATAAATGCAAGAATGATATCGAACAAACATAGATAATAGTTTGGATATTGAAATAGACATAACAAGGTCCATAAGAGTGATAGACTAATAGCAAATTGATCCGAAGTATAATAATTGGCTTTGACTTTTATGTATATGCCTCAAGCTTTAATAAATAAATATATTGCAATACGTGATTGTAACCTAATCTAATAATTAATATGTTAAACAAGATTAAGATTCTATCATCTAAATTATTTATATGGTTATTAATTAAATAACTAATGCACTTATTTATGTATATTAAAAGTACTTAAGTGTATTACTAAAATAGGCTTATGTGGATAAACAAATCATAAACTTAACATCTAATAATGATAATAAGGTAACTTGGTATCCAATTTACCTATCCATGTACACTAAGTGTTTTAGTGTATCATCGGATTAGGTTTAAGCGTTGTACATGTATATGTATGTATGTATATGTACATATACATGTATACGAGTCAAATATACATTGCTAACCTTGTAAATAATCAACAAGCCATTAAAAGGATTATCAATGATAATATGATGTAATAATAAAGAGTAGGCAAATAAATAGTAAACGCATCTTAAAGAAAATAAGCGAAATAAAATATGACCTAAACCTAAATGATAACCTAATAATAGTTTAGGATACCTAGCTAGCTCTAGAAACGGGTAATGCAACGTGTGAGCACGCGGGTGGTTTGTGTGTCATAGAGTGTAGAGTTCAATAGCGTAGTCTAACAATAGTAATGTTTGCAGGATAGTGTCTGGAATGGAGACTTCAATGGGTTCTCCAATGTAGAGTTCGAGTCATGAGTCCAATGCAGCCCAGGTGAGTATTCTACTCACTGAGAAACTACTATTTTCATATATTATAGAATTGCAAAAATTATATGATTTTATTACCGAACCGACAATATATTGACAATATATTTTGGATGTTTTAAGTAGTTTTAATTATGTTGAAATATAGATGATGTTTATGAAATGATGCATTAATGAAAAGTGTGATTTGAATTGATTGAAAGAGTTTTATTGCCTGCTGGTGTTGAGATAATAATTATGTGATCTGTGTAAAAGACTGGTTGACACATTGGTGTTTTGTGAGAACATTGTGTGCCAAAAGCATGAGCATGGGGTTTGAAAGTATATAAAGTTTTGAGCATAGAGCAATAGGTTGTTGAAGACCCTTGGGCCAGAGTCCCAATTGGCATAGGTAGTCGAAGACCCTTAGGCCAGAGTCCCCATTATCATAGGTTGTTGAAGACCCTTGGGCCAGAGTTCCCATTGGCATAGGTAGTCGAAGACCCTTGGGCTAGAGTCCCCATTGGCATAGGTTTTCGAAGACCCTTGGGCCAGAGTCCCCATTGGCATAGGTTATGGATCCGGTTTGCAATTAGGCATGCATAGCATTGTTTTTATAAGTGTGACGTTTTTATGATTTGATATATAGTGTATGCTTTTACAGGTCTCCTATAATTGTTTTCATGATAATCTGCATAACTGATTTAAAAGCATTGAGCCATCAATCATGAAAGTAATATAGTAGGTGAGAATGTATGTAGTTGTCTCCCACAATGAAACTTCTACGTATAATCTCAGCTGTAAAGTATGTTTTAAATGTTTTCTATTAGTCGGTGTTTGGTATATCAGCTATGGAGGTTTTCAATCAAAAGTTTATAAAATTGGTGGCTATTATAGTGTACGCATGACTAAAACAAAAAAAAAAAGTTGGTTCTTTGCGAAAACTCAGTGAATAGTATACCTCTGAGGTCATAGTGTATTTATTTATGCTAAGACGGTGAGCTCATAATTCCACCTATACGGATGTGGCAAACCTCCACAACCGTATAGATGATGTTCCTTTGGCTGCAGGTACTCTGGTCGTAGTTGATGGTGTTGTAGATATACACTTGGGATATTATGACTGAAGCTCGCCGTGACGGTCATAATTGCTGGACCACGAGTGTCCACTGTTTTATAGGTTTTGTTTATGGCTTGTGACGCTTGTGTTACTTGTTATTATATAAGCCATTCCTGTTGTGTAAATATTATGTTGATAAGACTTAAACAGATATATGTTAAATGGCTCTTTATTATAAATAACTTGTGATAGATGTATAAGTTGTGATTTCCACAATTCAGGTTTATGTTTCCGCTGCATAGTTAGATATATGTTATGCTCTAATTTACCAGGTACATATTATGGGGTATATGTTGGCTTTGCGACACGTTTTTGTGCCACTGTGAGGACTCGTTTTTGTTTGTATAAAATAAAATAAGAGTCGTCACAAGGGTTGTGCGGTCGCAAGGACCTGCTTGTCAGCTAATCAATCAAAGTGCACTTTGTGTGACGATTGATGGAATAACACCTTAGGGCATAGCCTCCTTCAGTGGTTGCACCTTAACCCCAGCATTAGTACCAAGCCATGTTTTTCATTTAATCCTCTTGGACCAAAAATATCTCCTCCATATGTGCCCTCATCTTATAAACATTTTCATTTCTTTTACTTCTCTTGATATCCTTATGGCGATGTGAGTGAGGGTTTTCTATCGTCATAATTCTCATAATTATTACTTTCTAAAAATAACACTTTCCCAATTTGGGAACCTTCCAAAATAAAAAATTGAACATATCTAGAACTTATTTCACAATAAGAACTTTTAGGGAAAAATAAATAAAAATTTCTCAATGATATAATTTTCTACAGGCAACTTTCATTTTCAAATGCACTTTAGAAATCCTTTATGAAAGCAAGATGAATTTGCAATACAACAATAAAATAATTACTCACATGTACATATATATAATGATAAAAACAGTGTATCAAATTACAAGACATAAAATAACCTTAAAAAGGGCAGATGATCTACTTACTTCTCTGAATGCAGTTAAAACAAATCTTTGATAGCTAACTAGTCACCTGAGTACAAGTTTAAACAAATTACTATAGTATACTCACCACTAGACAAACATATTGACACAACTACGGTTGTGGCTTGCTAGTCTATTGAGAATGGACTGACGAGGTATGTTTAAATTGATTTGGCATGCTATTAACTTATCAATTTCAGCCTTTTTGGAATTCTTTCGAAATAGCAAAAAAAAAAAAAAAAAAAAAAATTATTTTATATGAAATTGTGAAATCTTTATACTAACAGGACATTTGAAATTAATGCAGAAAATTTATTACGCCATATATATATACACGTAGCCGCAAATTATGTCCACCATGTTCCTTACAAAAATATCAAAGTATAATGGCCCCATCCTTTGAAAACAAAACTTACAAAAATTTCAGTGTTAGTGACATCAATCGAATAATAGTTAAACCATCAAAATAGACGATACCTATTTTTGAAATAGAGCTCTTATCCTGCCTACATCGCAGACCGAGGGTAGAAGAAAGGCTCTGGTGTTAATGCAAGGGTCTATATATCTATATATATGTTCTCTTAAAAGTAACGGTTTTTGTATGAGAGATAAGAGTTTTTATTTTTATTTTTTATTTTAAAAAAATATCAAACCATGGCTTTAAATATTAAATAGTACTAGCAGTATACAGTACTAGAACCAAAGCTTTAAATAATAAAGTAATTGTTTTGACTAACAAATCAAAGGTTGGGTTGCTTTTGTTCTATAACAAAACAAAACCTGACTCTAAGAAGGATATTTGCTATGGCTAGTAGCAGAGAAAAGAAAAGAAGAAAAATAAAAAACAAGACAAACAAGACATGAAGACCGGCTACGGTTAGTATAGAGAAAAGGAAAAGAAAAAGAAAGAACACAAGATGCTATGGCTAAAAGAGAAAAAAGAAACAAACAAAAGTTTGCTACGGCTAAAAGAGAAAAAGAAACAAACGAAAGTTTGCTACGGTTAAAAGAGAAAGGAGATAAACAAAATCAAAAAAATAAAATAAAAAAATAAAAAATAAAATAAAGAAGAAACAAGCCATGATGGGTCTATCACGGCTAGTGCAAAGAAAAGAAAAAAAAATGTGGGGTTGGGGGTTCGGAACTTGATGATGTTCAATCGTTCTCTTTTAAGAAAATGGCTATGGCATTACGTGAATGAGAGAGAAGGTTGTTGTAGAGTTATGGTGGACTCTAAATTTGGCAGTTTGTGGGATGGGTGGTGTTCTAATGAGCCTCTTGGAATGCATGGGTTGGGGTAATGGAAGAATATTAAGAGGGGTTTTGGGAAGCTTTCTAATCCTACCAGATTTGAGGTGGGAGATGGCTCCAAGGTTAAGAGTCTTGCATGATTTGTGGTGTGGGCCCGTGGGGATATGACCCTTAAGGAAGCCTTTCCAGTTTTATATGACTTTGCTTGTATGAAGTATGCTTCTATGGCCACTCACTTGGAGCTTTCGAGTGGCTCCAATCAGTAGAATATAAGCTTTGCTAGAGCGGCTCATGATTGGAAGGTAGATGTCTTTACTTCGTTCTTTAAATTGTTGTATTCTGTTAGAGTGGGATGGGTAGGTGAAAACAAGTTTTGATGGGTCCCCTCCAAAAAAGGTTTGTTCGATATTAGAACCTTCTACTGTATCATGGTTTGTAATGATGGCTTTCGTTTCCCTTAGAAGAGTGTTTGGCGAACTAAGGTTCCTTTGAGGGTGGTCTTTTATGTTTAGTCGGCGGCCCTAAGAAAGATCTTTACCATGAACAATCTAAGAAATTGACATGTCATTATGGTCGATAAGTACTGTATGTGTAAAAGGAATTTAGAGCCTGTGGACCATCTTCTTCTCCATTGTGAGGTTGTTTGTGCCTTATGGGATTATTTATTTTATTTTATTTTATTTTTTCAATCGATTTGGGTTATCTTAGATTATGTCTAGATGAGTAATCTACTTATATGTGTGTTGATGGACTGCTGGTGGCGCTCAAAGTGTTGCTGGACCCGTTTGGTAACCAAATCCCATTTAAACCCATTGCCTTTTTGCCCATCAAAAACAGTAGACATGCGTGACATTTCTAAGCCAAACTGCCACAGTCAGTCTTTTTGTTTGAATTTTCATGCCGTTGAATGCTTGGTCCTCTCACTCAGGTCAGTTCCTCCCGCCTAGCTAATGTACGCCTCATCCCCTCTTCTCAAGACTTTCCTTTAGTTCTTCTCTCCTCACGCCATCAACCCACCGACACCACCATCACGCCGAAACACACTCAATCCCCTTCCCATCTCCAGCTCCTCTCCCTCGCTTCTGAAAATTGATGCATACCTCTCTCCATATCCCCTCCGACACGCCATTATAGACAGAATCGTTCTTCAAGCCACAACCAAAATCGTCACCTACACGACATCAACCGACCGCTCTTCAGATCTGCAACTCCTCTATCTCACGAATCTGCCCAGACATTTGGTCCATTCGCCCGTGGTTTCTGCCCAGACATATTTGGTTCTGGTCCGTTTTGGGATTGGTAGAAGTAGGAGGCACCAACGGCGAGGACAGGTTCCCAATGAAAACGGTTTAGGTTTGTCTAGGGAATGGGAAGGGGAATTTGGAGCTTCACTTGAAGCTGGGTATATCTATGCTTGTTTAATGTTAAATGTATCTGTGTTTATTCATTTAGATGCCTTATTCGTAGTTTTTTTTTTTTCTCTTTTTGTGCTTCTTTCTTGCTGATGGGCTGGATGTATGATCTCATTGCTAATCTCTTGCAGGTTCAAAACAGAACGAGAAAGTTCATATTTTGATTGAATTGGGTTTGGTTTAATTTCAACTACTTTGTGGTTTTATGGGGCATTTTTGGGTCTTTGGCATCTGGGCTTGTTGGTGATCTTCTCTGTCACATGCATTTGCAAGTGTTTGTTTTGAATTTTGGAGTTCATAGTTGAACTTTTGTTCGAATTGTTTCAACTGGGTATTGTTTGTTGGTTTTGCTCTTTTCTCTCATGTACAATTGTTTTTTTTTTTGGATGAATACAAATTTTTCTTTTAAATGTAAGAGAAAAAAACTTATTTCTGTTATAACGCATAAGCATGAAATCACAAGTCATTCATAACGCATAAGCATGATGGTGATCTGGGTTTGTTGGTGATCTTCTTCGTACGCTGTCTGCTATCTGCGTTGCGCCAAAGCTTATTTTCTTTTCATTTTCATTTTCGGGCTTAGATTTTATGTCACAAGGCATTAATTCAAACTCATTTTCATTTTCGGGCTTAGATTTTGTCACAAGGCATTAATTCAAACTCACAAGTCATTCATAACGCATAAGCATGATGAAAATATTCCAGCAACTTCCAGGGAGTGAGTTGCTGGAATATGTGATTCGACATTTTCTTATTCTCTGCAATAATGTAAGTGCACAAAATTTATGGGATTCGACATTTTCTTTCATGGTCGACTGTGAAATAATACATTCTTAGAATATTTGAGTTGGACCCATTAGGCTACGGGTCACTTTTTTGGGCAAGTAAAAAAAGTTGTTTATTAAAAAAATTAATTTCTTTAGAGAAAGAAGAAGAAGAAGGAGGTAGGTTATACGTAAACTAGTCGAACCCAACTATTTTCTTGTATTGAGCAGTGAAAATGAGATGGACCCTAATTGGTCAACCTTTTCCAATTGGACAACCTTTTCCAATCTAATCTTTAATAAATTCAATCTTATGCAAACCATTTGTTGGTATGGTATAGAATTCAATTATGATTATGAATAATGTTATAAGATTCTCATGTTATGTGTTTTTCAATGTAAGCACGTGAAAATGTCTACAACGAGTGATTTGTCAAGTGGTCCCCCGTTATGTCGATGTGGAATTCCTGCACGTATACGGAACTTTAGGACCGAGACCAATCCAGGTAGAAAGTGGTATGGATGTATTAACTACAAGGTAACTCCCCTTTTAACGATGAGTGCTTATATTTTGTTGTTAGTAGCCTATGACACTTTCGCCTTTTTCATATCATCTAGAAACCCGGTGATTGTGATTTCTTCGAGTGGGCTGATAAGGAAATTTCTGGTTGCGAGAAGAGGTTAATGGAATATCTGCAACAAATGGAGGACATAATGCATGCTGATAACGTCAGAGTTGAGGAACTTATGGAACGAAAGTGCCGTTAACATAATCGGAATATGTTAAGGGTTGCGTTGTTAGTTGTAATTTTGGTTGTAGTCTTTTATTTTAGTGGTTTTAGTGGACCTAGAAGTACCAAGTTGATGTTAAAATGACAATTATTGAAGAAGTTTGGCTGTATTAGTTTCCTGTATGAAGTTCACTTGTCTTTTTAGAATTGTCGCCACTTTTGTAAATAATTCTATAAACTTTATAAATAATAAGCTATTTAATATATTTATCTTTCAATGTTTTCTAATTTCACCACTCAGTTTGTTTAGGTGGTGTTGAATCATTAAAAATTAAGAATTAGAGTCTTTGAAATTTAGAAAGTAATTACAAGTGTGATGAAAGTTTAAGAAATTAAATAAAAACTTTCCTACAACTTATTAAATCTGTCTGACGTGTACTACTCGAACTTCAATCCAAAGTTGGTGTTGGGCCATAGAAGATATTAAGGGAATCAGCCCCTCAGTGGTTATGCACAAGATACATCTGGAGGAAGACACAAAACCATCGAGGGAGCCACAGAAAAGGCTCAACCCGACCATGCAAGAAGTCGTCAGAGGAGAAGTAATCAAGTTATTGGATGCAGGAATCATCTACCAAATCTCTGACAGCAAATGGGTGAGCCTATTCATGTCGTGCCCAAGCGAGCTGGAGTAACGGTCTTGCAGAACAAGGAAGGCGAGTTGGTACCAACTCGAGTACAGTCTGGATGGAGAGTCTACATCGACTACTGCAAGCTAAACACCGCCACCAGGAAAGATCACTTTCCTCTTCCGTTCATTGATCAAATGGTGGAGCGGTTGGCCGGGCACGAGTATTACTGCTTTTTGGATGGTTATTCTGGATATAACCAGGTCCCTATGGACCCTGAAGACCAAGAGAAGACGACCTTCACTTGTCCATTCAGAATGTTCGCCTACCGACGCATGCCCTTTAGGCTATGCAATGCACCCGCTACTTTTCAGCGGTACATGATCAGCATTTTTTCTGACATGGTGGAGCATTTCCTGGAGGTATTTATGGACGACTTCGCAGTCTTCGGTTCATCTTTTGAGGAATGTTTGCATCACCTCACGTTAGTCTTAGTGAGGTGCAAAGAGAAGAACCTGGTGCTCAATTGGGAGAAGTGTCATTTTATGGTACAGCAAGGAATTGTGCTCGGGCACGTCATCTCTCATCGGGGGATAGAGGTAGACAAGGTGAAGGTAGATCTGATATCCAACCTTCCGCCTACACGAACGGTGAAAGAGGTTCGCTCTTTTCTGGGCCATGCAGGATTTTATCGGCAATTCATCCAGGACTTCAGCAAGATCGCCCAGCCCTTGTGCAAATTATTTGTGAAAGAGGCCCTTTTTATTTTTGATGAAGATTGCAAGAAGGCATTTGGGGCCTTGAAGGCAATTCTGACGTCCACACCCATCATTCGGCCCCCTAGCTGGGGTACACCTTTCGAGATCATGTGTGACGCATCCGATTATGCCATTGGAGCTGTTCTGGGGCAGCGCATTGACAAACTCCCCCACGTCATTTATTATGCAAGTCGGACTCTGAACGACGCCCAGCTGAATTATTCGACCACTGAGAAGGAGTTGCTGGCAGCCGTATTTGCTTTGGATAAGTTTCGATCCTACCTGTTGGGATCAAAAGTCATCATCTACTCGGATCACGCAGCATTGAAGTATCTTTTCTCTAAAAAGGATGCTAAATCTCGCCTCATCTGGTGGATTTTGCTGTTACAAGAGTTCGACATAGAGATTCGGGATAAGAAGGGTTCCAAAAATGTGGTGGCCGATCATCTCTCGAGGATTACCGTGGATTTCATGGAAGAAGCCATCCCCATCTCTGAGACCTTCCCCGATGAGCAGTTGATGCATATTTCTCATGCTCACTCACCATAGTTTGCTGACATAGTAAACTACCTTGTCATCGGTCAAATGCCTTTGCATTGGGGGCGGCAAGATAAGTCCAAATTCATGTCCATGGTGAAGAATTTTTTCTAGGACGATCCTTACCTGTTTAAGTATTGTCCCGATCAGATCATTAAGAGATGCATACCCGAGCTTGACCAATCCAGTGTCATCTCCTTCTGTCATGATCATGCCTTGGAGGTCACTTTAGTGCAAAGAAAACCGCTGCAAAGATTTTGTAGTGCGGATTTTACTGGCCAACCATCTTTCAAGACGCTCACACTTATTGTGTCTCATACGAGCGCTGTCAGAAGCTAGGGAGTATTTCACGTCGAAATATGATGCCCCTCAACCCGATTCTTGTTGTTGAGATCTTTGATGTATGGGGCGTTGATTTCATGGGACCTTTCCCAACCTCCTTCAGCTATCTGTACATACTTGTTGCGGTGGACT
Source organism: Alnus glutinosa (assembly GCF_958979055.1). Classification (NCBI taxonomy): domain Eukaryota; kingdom Viridiplantae; phylum Streptophyta; class Magnoliopsida; order Fagales; family Betulaceae; genus Alnus; species Alnus glutinosa. Next base: position 7,252,237 of record NC_084894.1, on the reverse strand, counting down.
ATGTGTCCAAATGGGTAGAAGCTGCTGCCTGCAAGACCAACGACCACAAAGTTGTGGTCCAGTTTTTAAAGGACACTATATTTGCTCGTTTTGGTACTCCTCGAGCAATTATTAGTGACGGTGGAAAGCATTTCTGCAACCGGGTCTTCGAGCAGCTGATGAAGAAGTATTGTATCACGCACAAGGTTGCCACTCCCTATCACCCTCAGACGAGTGGACAAGTGGAGGTTTCAAACAGAGAGAACAAAAGGATCTTGGAGAAGACGGTGAACCTATCAAGGAAAGATTGGTCTCTTCGGTTGAACGATGCACTATGGGCATACAGGACAGCCTTCAAGACCCCGATTGGCATGTCACCCTATCGTATTGTATATGGAAAAGCATGTCATCTGCCAGTGGAGTTGGAGTACAGAGCCTATTGGGCCATTAAGCAGCTGAATTTTGATCTCACAAAGGCAGGCTCACAGAGGAAGCTTCAACTCAATGAATTGGAAGAGTTAAGGAACGATGCTTATGATTATGCTAGGATGTACAAAGCACAGATGAAGATGGTTCACGACCAGAACATATTGAATCTTTTGAACCCGGTCAGAAAGTCCTTCTTTACAATTCACATCTGCATCTATTTCTAGGGAAGCTCCGATCTCGATGGACAGGCCCTTTCATTGTTCGTTCAGTGTTTTCTTATGGGGTCATTGAGATTGAGGATCCCAAGAATGGCAGCACATTCAAGGTGAACGGGCAACGGCTGAAGCCATTTTTGGAGTTACAGAGCTCGGAGGTTGAGAAGACCCTTTTAGAGGATCCTAGTTACTCGGAGTGATTGTCGTCAGGATGGAAAGTCTGGCTGAAGACTAAAAACTTAGCGCTTGTGGGAGGCAACCCTCATCATTTTTCCTTATCATTTGATTTTATTTCTTGTGTTTTAGTTGTGATTTTCAGGACAGTGTCTGCCATTCAAGTTTTGGGGAGCGCTTTTCTTGCAGTGTGCCCAACTTGCATCACCATTTCGGTATTGTATCTCTTGTCACATTAGGGACAATGTGTCATTCTAGTTTGGGAGTGGGGTAGACATTTCTGTCTGTTATCATTTAATATTTGCTTTGTTAATATTTGCTTTCATTTAAAAAAAAAAAACTTTGTTGTTAGTTGAGCATGGTTACATCTTACTATGGTTTGCATATCATTGGTTTGTTTAACATGTTGAATTTTGCACATCATTAAAATCTGAGATCTTTTGACTCATCTTTGGATTAGAGAGACTTAACATATTTGAATTGTTTATCACAAGCACATTAACATTGGTTCTGTGGGGTATGAGATTTGAATTAAAAATTGTGTCTTGAGATTTGTAGGATGACTTGTTGATGAAACATTGGCTTATTATAATTCATTTAAATATATATATATATATATATATATATATATATATATATATATATATATATATATATATAATAATAATAATAATAATAATAATAATAATAATAATAATAATATCACCAATTTGAGTTCTCATTGAGTAACCGGGCCCCTTGTCTCACTAAGCATTTGGGTGTTTGCGTAAAAAGATGAGAATTTCAGCTTGGTTGTTTGTTTGGCTAGTTTGACTTCGTAGCCTTTTTGACTTGAGTAAGTAAGCCCCTAGAGATGTTTTACATCTAGTGCCCTAAAACCACCTGATGTGGGAGTCACTGGCCCAACACTCGTTACATAGGTCAATTAGAAAGCTTAAGGGAGTCAAGCATTGCACAGCCGACCCAAAAATAATGAATAAAAGAAATTGCACATTTAAGCCTTGGTTATATTCATCTGATGGAACTCCTGTGAATTTTTGGATACACATGATTTGAGAAAAATTGAAACCTCATGATTCTATGTTATTAACACCTTACACTTTTGAACATGTGCTGTCTCAATTTTTCAACTATGAGTCGATCGATTTTTGATAACATGATGATGTGATATTCATTTTGTTAAACATGCTCATAATGTATGAACCAGGCGTTTTAATGTTAATTTTTGCTCAATTGATAATACATCATTTCAATGTTTGTGGGTATCATTTTTGGCAAACCCTCACGAAACTTCACTCGTCCACTAGGGAGTCCTAAGGGTTTAAAAGGCTTGTTGCATATGCTAAATGCAATCGTTTCTCCCATGAAAGAGGATTTATGTTTCATGCTTTGATTTAGTTTTTCATTTTGTTTTGCTAAGGGACTAGCAAAATGTAAGTTTGGGAGTATTTGATGAGTGCCAAATATTGTATATTTGGACCCCTTGATTTACATTAGTTAGACCTTTAGCCATGCTATTTTCTGATATTTTTGTTAGTTTTTGTGTTTTTGTGTTTTATAGGTCAATAAGAGAGGAATGGCATAATTTCATGTGGAAATACTTGAAAATTCTGAAGTCCTGAAAAATCGATCGATCGAACTTAAAAGTCAATCGATCGAAATTATGCCCGAAGTCGATCGATTGAAATTTCCTAGAACTTACTTTTGCAGAAGCGCGCCAGAACACCCAATCAGGAGCATCTCCATGACAAAAAGCAGTTTTCCCTCTGATTTTCGCAGCAGAACACGTTGGTTCCATGACCTTGGTTGTCTCTAGCAAGAGAGGAACCCTAGAGGGAGTTAGAGGAGTCATTTTACATGTGTTTCTAACCCTAATTTCCTTCTATAAAGCCATAGCCATGCCTCCTTGTTGGGAGAGTTCAGAGAGCAGTAGATAGGATTAATTTCGTCCACTTCATATTGTATTCCAGTAGCTTTTGTTCTTAGACACTTTCTCTTTGTAAAGCTTTTCTTTTATTTCCATGTTTGTTCTTCATTTTCTTGTGGTGTTCTTAGTCATGGAAGGCTAGTAACCTCAACTAAGGTTGAGGATGAAACCTTTCCATTGATGACACTCATACTCTTGTTATACTACTTGCACATTTAATGCTATATTATATTTGTTGTTCAAGTTCCATTCATTTAATGTGTTATCTTTTGCAATGAATGTGGTTGGTGGTAGATATAGGATATTTAATGTGTTTCAACCGATGGATACATTATTTTATCGGTTTGAATGATGATATCATTGTGATTTGCTCATTGAATGGATACATTGGATGATTTGATTTCAAATGGGTACTCTTTGTGATTTATCTTTGAGTTGGATTCATTTAATGGTTCTAGAGTTTGTTGTTAAGAAATTTGAATGACATCCAAAGCTTAATGTTCTTTGGGTGTTCAAGTGGGAACCAAGCGTGTGAGTTGTTGGATTTGGTTTGGTAGATTCCTTAGCCTTAGTTCCTTTTTACTTGCATATTTCACTTCATCTCCTTGCTAAGTATTTTTGTTCTTGTTCAACCCTCAAACCTTTGGAACTAAGTTAAAATGAGGTTGATTAAACAAGACATTGATTTTTAACCATTTCCCTGTGGATTCGACCTCGCACTTGCACACACTATATTGCAAACGATTCTTGCGCTTGCGAGTACTCATTAAAACTCACAACAGCAGTACACATAATTTTCTGGACGCTACTCTTGCTAAGAAGGCCAGGGTGTTGTTGGATAAGGATTGTCGAATCCGAGTAAAGGTGGCTAATGGGGAAGAAGTGATAAGTGAAGGGAAGTGTAGTGCAGTTCATCTTCAGCTTGAGAAGTTGACTTTTAAGGTGGATGCTTATGTGATCATTTTGGCTGGATGTGACATGGTTCTCGGAATTCATTGGCTGATAACTTTAGGTTCCATTGTGTGAAATTTTAAAAATCTTACTATGGAGTTTACTCTTGCTAATGAAACATTTCAGCTGTAGGGTTTGGTTGCTCCACAATTGTGGGAAGAAGCTCATTTTCCTATGTCTCTGTTGGAGAGTAAAAAGGGCCTAATGCTTCATTTGTTGGAAAATGTGGGAGATTTTGTGGAGACTGAACTGGACGCTGCTATTTCACGGGTTTTTGGGGGACTTTACTGACATTTTTGCTGAACCTAAGGGTTTACCACCCTCTAGGACACACGATCATGCCATCCTCTTAAAACCAAATGCCCAACCAGTTTGTGTGAGGCCTTATCGCTATCCTTATTTCCAGAGAGCGGAGATTGAAAGGATTGTCAGGGAGCTCCTGGACTCAGGGGTCATCCAGCCCTCTCAAAGACCTTTTTCTTCTCCCGTGTTGCTGGTTCGGAAAGCTGACGGCTCGTGGCGCATGTGTATGGATTATAAGGCTCTTAACAAGGAGACTATAAAGGATAAGTTCCCTATTCCGGTGATTGATGAACTCTTTGATGAGTTACATGGGTTTAGGGTGTTCTCTAAGCTGGACTTGAGGTCCGGCTATCACCAAATCAGGGTCAAGTCGGAAGACATTCCTAAAACCGCATTTCGGACACATGAGGGGCATTACGAGTTATTGGTTATGCCTTTCGGCCTAACCAATGCTCCTTCTACCTTTCAAAGCTTGATGAACGATATTTTTTGTCCTTATTTGCGAAAATTTATTTTGGTGTTTTTTTATGATATCTTGGTGTACAGTCCTACTATGCAGGCCCATTCCCAACATCTAAAGCTGACTTTAAAGGTCATGCGGGCTCACCAATTGTTTGCCAAAAGAAGTAAGTGTAAATTTGGCTGTTCGGAGATTGACTACCTTGGTCATCTCATTTCCGCCGAGGGAGTTAAGGCTGAAAGCAAGAAGCTGGTGGTTATGGCAGAATGGCCTCGACCTCAATCCTTAAAAGCGTTACGGGGTTTCCTAAGACTTACCGGATACTACCGTAAGTTTGTTAGGGGTTATGGTTCCATTGCGGCTCCATTGACTGATTTGTTGAAGAAAAATGCCTTTGGCTGGAATACAAAGGCTGAGGAAGCATTTGTAGCACTCAAGAAGGCTATGTCCAATCCCCCGGTTCTCATTCTACCGGATTTTGGTAAACCCTTCTTGATTGAGTGTGATGCTTCGGGAAGAGGAATATGGGCAGTTTTAATGCAGGAACAAAGGCTGATAGCCTTTTTTAGCCAGGTGTTGAAAGGCCGATTTTCAACCTTATCCACTTATGAGAAAGAGTTGGTGGCCCTGGTTTCAGCAGTTAAGAAATGGCGTTCTTATTTGTTGGGTCATCCCTTTACCATCAAACTGATCATCAGAGCCTAAAGTTCCTTTTGGAACAGAAGATTGGCACCCCAATGCAATAAAAGTGGATTACTAAGTTGCTGGGGTATGACGTTGTTGTTGAATACAAGAAGGGTCGGGACAATTCTGTAGCTGATGCTCTTTCTAGGCGGGATGAGGACATAGACCAGGAGTTTACTTTATCTGTGATTTCCTATCCTACCTCGAAATGGCTGGAAGATTTAAAGAAGAGTTATGCCTCAGATCCTCACATGCAGGCTCTGATGCAGCAGTATCAAGAAGGGAAGCTGTCCCACACAAAGTTCTCTCTCCGAGATGGAATTCTATTATACAATAAGCGGATTTATGTTGGAGAATCTTTGCGAGGCCAGATCTTACACTTTGTGCATGCTAGTCCGTTAGCCGGTCATGCAGGATATGACAAGACTATTTACCGGGTCAGGAAGGATTTCTTTTGGCCTGGGTTGAAATCTGATGTTAAAAGGTTCATTCGGGAGTGTGACACTTGCCAGAGGGTTGAAGCGGAGAATGTTTCTCCTGCTGGGCTGCTACAACCCTTGCCTATTCCTGAAAGACCTTGGTCTAGTATTTCTATGGACTTCATTGAAGGGCTTCCCCTTTCGGGTGGATTCAGTGTGATTTGGGTGGTGGTTGACAGATTGACTAAGTATGCTCACTTATTAGCTCTTAAACACCCTTACACTGCGGATAAATTGGCCCAACTGTTTCTCAATCAGTTGTTTAAACTTCATGGTCTTCCTGATTCGATTATTTCGGATAGGGACATTGTTTTTACTGGTAAGTTTTGGACTGAGATTTTTAAAGCACAGGGAGTTTTCCTAGCTTTCAGCACAGCTTACCATCCTCAGTCTGATGGTCAATCCGAAGCTGTAAATAAATTTGTGGAGAATTGTTTGCGGTGTATGATTTATGATAAACCTAGGGGATGGGTGCAGTGGTTACCCTTGGCAGAGTATTGTTACAATACTTCCTATCATCATTCTACACAACTCACTCCCTTTGAGGCTATGTACGGGTACTTACCTCCCCGTCTTCTCACTTATATGCCAGGAACTACTCAGTTGGCCACAGTTGAGTCTGAGCTGCGTTCCCGTGATGAAATTTTGAAGCTTTTAAAAGACAACCTATATAGGAGCCAAAATCGGATGAAAAAGTATACTGATTTGAAGCGAACTGAACGGCAGTTTCAAGAGGGTGACTGGGTGTACTTACGGTTGCAGCCGTATCACCAGCTTTCGGTTGCTTGGCGCCTTAACCTCAAGCTCTCTCCACGTTTCTATGGTCCTTTCAAGATCCTTCAGAAGGTAGGCACTGTCGCATATCGTCTGGATCTTCCGGAGGGCTCTCTCCTCCATCCGGTTTTCCATGTTTCTCAGCTTAAGCAGAAGATTGGCCGCTCAGTTGAAGCTATCTCTCACCTTCCCCCCATCAACGCTCAAAAGGTCATTCAGCCTAAGCCTGTAGAGGTTCTAGATCGTCGGTCTCGCCGAGTCCATCATCGGGCTGTGGTGGAGCTCCTGATTCGCTGGGAGGGACAGCTAGCTTCCGAGGCCACTTGGGAGCCGTATCATCGCTTGAAGACATCTTACCCACACCTTGTGGGCAAGGTGTTGTGAAAGAGAGGGGTATTGTCACTGGTCTTGGTTCGGGAGTCAAAAGGTGAATCAGTTCTTAAGCCAAGAGGAAGTCAGAAGCGTTGAATGAAGAAGTTGATCTCTAGAGTTAGCGTGATCCAGCTGGACGCAACTTGTCTCTTCTCATTTCTTTCACAATTTCCTCTCAAATCCCTAATTCTGTAACATACCTGTTACACGTTACCTCTTCACGATGCCACCAAGTCCAGCCCACTTCGCCAGCTCGATCTCCTCTCTTGAACCCATCTTATCGATCCTCAAGGATGGAGCCAGAAAGTATTTTGGGTAGGGGCCAAGCCGTTAAGGCATAAATTACAAATATATTAAAATCGGAGTAGGGGTCAAAGCATGAATAAGAAATATATAAAGATTGAAGATGAAATAAATATATAAAGACAAAATTAACATCAATTTCTTTTTGACAAAAAAAAAATAATAATAATAGACAAAAGAAAATATACAAAATATGTGTTTCATAATACATTAAATTTCAGCCAAAACACTAATCAAAATGGAACCCGTCGTGTTTTTGAATCCCGAAAACCATCTATGATTGAATCTATGCTAATTGTTGCAGCAACTTCTCTTTCGATGTACACCATTAGAGAATCCGTCAAAAACTCATCTTCAATTTTGTTGCGAAGCCTAGTTTTGACAATATTCATGGCTGAAAATGCTCGTTCTGTAGTTGCGGTAAAAAGGGGAAGAGTAAGCACAAGTACAATAACTTGAAAAACAAATTGGTAGATAGTTGATTTTCCGGTACTAACCAACCATTGGCACAATTCAAAAATATTTGACAGTGCTTGAAAACTCGAATGTTGAACCACATTATGCTTATAATGGTTAAGTTCTATTTCCAACTGTTCCTTTTCAAGATCAGTAAAGTCTTGCGGATAAAACTTGTTTACCAACTGACAAATATCATCAATTCTAAAAGATTCACGTGCGGCTTGAGGATCAAGAGCTGAGCCGAGAATAAGCAACTCCACTACATGCTCACTAAACCGGCGATTTAATTCTTGCAATTGAGAATCTATTGAGGCACAAAAAATATCCACTCGATAATGTTGCTCAATTGTAAACTCGGCTTGTTGATGGCGAGCTCGACCTCGTCTCTCAACATAACGAGCATTCATATCTAGGACATCTATATTGCGTTTCTCGCAAAATGACTTCACATTGGTAAGTAAATCATCCCATTTATCATCTCTATATTGTTGGATATATGCTTTAGTGGATGAAACAAGATTCATGGCACTTCAAATGTCTTGAGATTTTGATTGCAATTCTTGACATAGATGATCAGTGATCTGCATTGTTTCTTTTATGAGGTGCAAGATGAAAACAAATTCAAATGAAGTCATCACCTGGTAAACTGAATCTGCTTCTGCTCGTTGGGAAGAAGTAGTTCCCACATCAATTATTTTAAGAAGAACTTCACAAGCTGGACTAAAAATTTTGATCAAGCTAGAAACTGATCTCAAGTGAGAACTCCAACGAGTATCTCTAGCCCGTTGTAAATTACTAATTTGATTAAGTCCCCTTCCACTATGAATCTCATCAATTTCAATAAGGTAAGCAATTTCAGCAGTTTAGGCAATCCGCAATTCTTCAAATCGACTGCACGAAGCACAAACGATATTGACAATAAAAGTCAAATTAGTAAAAAATTGATGAACAGGAATAACTTCCTTTGATGCCGCCTGGCCACTAATGCCAATTGCAAACGATGTGCGAAACAATGAATGTAGTAGGCATATCGACAATCATTTGAAACCAAAGCTTGCAACCCATTCCACCCACCTCGCATGTTACTTGCGCCGTCATATCCATGCCCTCGAATATTTTCAATCGCTAACTTATGTTGAGACAATACAAAATATATACCATTTTGTAGAGTTACTGCTGCAGTATTAGAGACATGAACAAGCCCAAAAAAGTGTTCCCGCACAAAACCATCTTTGTCAACAAATCTTAAAACTATAGCCATTTGCTCATTCATTGACTCATCACGAGCTTCATCAACAATTATGCAAAACTTTGCATTACCAATTTCTTTGCGAATTGTCTCATTCACTTTGGTTGAAAAAATATGTAAAATTTCTTTTTCTATCATTGGTGATGTGTAAGAGGCATTTTTTGGAGCTTTAGCTATCACTTCAGCAATTTGTTCATTATATGAAACTGTCAAATTCAATATTTCAAGAAAATTTCCACGATTCGTTGAATCCACACTTTCATCCCGACCTCTAAAAGCAATACCCTGAAATGCCAGCATTCGAACAACTTCAATTGAAGCTTTTAACTGCAATCGATTGTTTGCAATTTGTTCAGAAGTGAAATTTTCAAACACATTTTGTATATGTTGAGACTGGTTCTTCAAGTCTTCGTATGACCTCTCAGCAATTCTATGAAATGAATTAGGATCTTTTCCTATATGATTGAGAAAAGCACAATTTTTTCCATCTCTAACTTTCTTCCAATTCCTGAATCCATCTATAGTGAATACACGTTGCGTAGGATGCCCAGATGGCTTATTAAAGAGAAAGCATGGTAGACAAAATGCTGAATCTTTTTTCTTCGAATATTCAAGCCATGTAGGAAATAAATTGAACCATGAAGGTTGAAAGCTACGAAGATGATTTGGATTTCTAGATTTTGGATACTCTTCAAGGATAAATTGGTACAGACCAGCTTGAATGTAAGCTCGTTGAATTTCATCCCGTTGATTAACATTATACTCCCATATTTGACGACGCAATCCAGGATCAAACTCCAATGAACTAATATCAAATTCATTGACGTCAATTCTTCAAGATTTTTTAGAAGAATTTTCAGAAACTATGATATCAGAAGTTGGGGACGATGTATCACTAACATTGGCATTTGAACTTTGTGCATTTTTTCTTTTGAAAAAGTCAAGTATTGTATTTGGCTTTCCCATCATCTACAAATAAATTTACATGGTTATATTGGAGTCTTTAGAAAAGTAAGAAAAACATATTTGTAAGTTAGCAATTAATGAACTCACATAAAGAATAATATAATATAATAGCTTTCACATGTCAAACTCTCCAATTAATTGTTTAGACTTATAAATTATAATAACAAATATTCACAAAATTTAATAATCATAATATTCTAATTACAATACCACTTATATTAGGAATTGAGCTTAGAAAACTAACCTCAAAAAGTGCAACCTGCGTTGAGTGATTTTACACCCCTTCTATGTTGCAAATTAATTATTGTTTTGTATCATAAAAATCATATCAAATCAACCATTTTCAAAATTTTATCTGTACACAGTATACAAAACAATTAACAAACTTATTAAAAAAAAAAAAACTTTGTAAATTTTGTCTGCACACAACACACAAAACAATTAACAAACCTATTAAAAAAAAAACTTTGTACCTATCGCTGTGATTTTTTGTACCTATCACTGTATCACAGCATCTCTATCAACTTTTTGGATATTGAGAACAAAAAAATAATTTTTTTCTTTCACTCTCTAGGGATAATTGGACAAACGTCAAAAGCTTAAAGCTTTTTCAATGGACAAGTCAAGTAAAAAAAGTACACAAATCCACAATATTTTTTCACTTTTCTAGTGTCTAGACACTTCCATAAAACAAAAAAAAAAAAAAAAAAAAAAATAGTTGTTTTTCACTCTCTCAGCTCTCCTAGTCTGAGTACTGAGTAGTCTCCTCTCCTTCCTCAGAAAGGCAAAAGACCCAGAGCCAAGACTCTTCTCCTTCCTCAGAAAGGCGAAAGCCAAACGGCCCAAACACAAGTTCAAGAATCAAGTTGAAAACAAAAAGTCATAAAGCGATAATATTGTGCTTACTGCAGTGCTTGGTCATGGTGTCAGATTTGGTGTGCAAACTGGAAACTGCAGTGGGTCGACTGAGGGATGGAGAAGAGTATAGGTATTCTGTATTCTTGTTTCAATTTTTATTTTTTTTAAATATTTTTGTTTCAAAATTTGAGTTGTTTGGCTGTGTTGAAACTGGAAACGCCCCCCTTAATTAAGTGCTTGCCGGCTTTTGATGTCTAGAGACTACAAGTTTACAACAAATCTGTGGATTTGAGCTTTTTTTTAGGTTTATTTGGTTAATGAACAAAAATTAATTGGTTAAGAGCCAACAAATTGAGAAGGGGCCAATGGGTTAATTATTTGTTTTTTTTTTTTAGAATTTTTTTTTATCCTTATAATTTTTTTTTTCAAATAAGTGGGGGGGGGGGGGGGGCGTCCTCCGTCTCTGTCGATCCCCCTCTCACTCTCTCTCTCTCTCTTCCACTCTCATCCTTCGATCCACATTGCATATATACGTGTTATTTTTCAGAGAATGGGGTACTACTAAGGATTTTGATTTAGGGTTTTCTTCTTCTGTGAGGTAAAACCCATGATTTCGATTTAGGGTTTTTAGAGTAAAATATGCTATATACCATATTTTTGAAGTAGCATCAGATTTTTGCTATGTACTATGATAATTGGTCATCTGCAGGTTTGCTATGGGCTTTGTTTTCGCTTGGTTGCAGAATTGCTAGTTTGTTTGTTGAAGAAGTTGAGTTAGTTCTTAATATTGTGTGGTGTTAACAAGTTTTCCATTTTGTTTTACTGTTTTGTTTATAGATGGATATGGTTTAGTGCTTATTCTGTTCTACACTACAATTTATGTCTGCTTCTTAAGAGATATATGCTCGAAAATACTTCATGTAGAAGATTTGGATCGAGTTGAGAATCAAATCCCCTACATATTGTGTGATCTGGAAGAAATCTTCCCACTAGGATTTTTCACAGTAATGGTTTACCTTATTGTACATCTAGTTCGTGAATGCAAGTTAGGTGGACCGGTTCACTATTGGTGGATGTATCCTATTGAGAGGTACGACATATATCATTCAGTAATTAAATTTTATGTGGTTTGCTTAACTAGGACGTTACTTATACTCTTATTTGTAATATATATAGGTTCCTACACCAATATAAGAAAAACGTTCCCAACAAAGCTGCACCAGAAGAGTCTATTGCGAAAGGGTACATAATGGATGAATTACTTACATTTTTTTTCACAGTATTTGGAAAAGGCGCCAACGATTCACAATAGGCCTTGCAGAAGTGTTGATGACTCTAGAGGAGCGGTCCATACAATCGAACTTGACGATACAACATTGAGACAGGCACATCGATATATCCTCCTAAACGTTGAAATGTTTGCTCTGTTCCGAACGTGAGTTGTCTTATGTGTAGTAGGATTAAATGTATATATGTTTATATTGTAAGGCCAACACAGGGCTGGCTGAATGGCTAGGCGAATTAAGCAATCGCCTAAGGCTTCCAATTAAATAAGGCCCAAAAGAGTGATAGTATAATTAAATTTCCTTTTTTGAAAAAATAATAATAAATAAAGCCCAAATTCTGACAAAAAAGTTAGTCAACGCTTTTTAATGAAGGCCCAAATTATGGTAAAAAATAATATTATGACAAAAAAGCTAGTCAATTCTATTTAACTAAGGCTGCAATTACGGTAAAAAATAAATACAAAGAATTGAATTCCAAGATATTAAGGAGGAAAAGAAAGAAAAACGGAATGTTACATTAATTGTACCCCTAAAATAGTTACTAAACTCATAATTTTACATGAACTTAAAACTAAGACTAAGTTGTTCATTAAAATAATTTTTAGAATAAAGTAAATTAAATTCTACATAAAAGAATTATATGTAGATCAACACAAAATATGGCATCTGTTGAAATTAAATGTCTTCTAACAAAGATGAATTTTGCAAGTTGTTCCGAAAAAATTAAATATTTAAATATAAAAAAGGCTCCACCTAAATTTGTCGCCTTAGGCCTCAAAATATATTGAGCCGGCCCTGAGCCAACATAACATTGAGATGTAAACATATGTAATATGTAGGATGCACATGGAGGTGCTACATCTAACAAATAATGGGGATAGACTTTTGGACACCAGACTATATAAGAAGCATACACTTGAATTTTTAGACTTATACTGGGATTATGTAAGTGTTATGTCGCACTTGAGAGAGACATGGTTAATTTATTGTTTGCCTCCTTGTGAAATTACATTCATTATAATGAAGTTTAAACATCAATCATGTTTGAAACATGGATGAGATCCTCAAAAATGAACTAGGGGAAAAGCTAAGGTGGCATGCAGTAGGGCCGGTTAGATCTGCCTTAGAATTTAAGCGATTTGTCAGTAATGGCACACTGTTTCGCACTAGAGATAACAATCTAGGAAAAACAACTCAAAATAGTGGAGTAAGTGTATTGGCTGAACGTGGCCCGACCTACTACGGCTTGCTAACTCGTATGTTTGAGTTGCAATATTACGATGGATCTCATTACGTGCTATTCAAGTGTGATTGGGTGACTATCACCCCAAACAGGGAATACAAGATGGATGAATATAGCTTCGTTCTTGTGAATTTCACTCACCTAATACACACAGGTGAACGGATTACTGATGATCCATTTATATTGTCTTCCCAAGCATCACAAGTATATTATGTTGTAGATGAAAGAAACCCGGACTGGGTTGTCGTCGTTACGACAAAACCAAGAGACGTATACGACGTTGGCGAAGGGCAAGCGAACGAAGATGATGTATTATTATGCTTTATTTCACAACTTTCAACACTTCATATATTAATATATTGTTTATAATTTGGGTTATATTGATAACAAGTTTTTTGAATTACGCAGGTATAAAATGGTGCCAAGGCTTTATAAACGTATAAGAACTCAATCAATATATGTACCAGATATGTCCACAATAGCCACAGAGGACGAGGAGACGCAAGATCCACGTACAGGAGCTTTCATTTCTCAGGATGTACCTCCTTTTGGCCACCTACATGACTCAATTGATGCTGCGCAAATGCATCCCTCTTCCACCAGTGGGCTTGAGGAACAATCCACCCCTACAGCATAAGCACAGCCACATCGCTATCAACAGGGAGACATAATCACTAGAGGTGTGCATAGCATATGTTTGCCTACGTTTTTACAATTTGTTTTAATTATATTTTACACATTATAACCATTTGTTAATATTTTTGTTTTGAATTATTGATGAAAATGAATTTCACCAAACGATTAGCATGCCCTCACCTAGAGACATATGGGGGTTGCATGACGGGCTGCAAGTGGTTATTCAATTGAATAATAATGGTCAAGCAATAGGAGTGGGTAGTGAGAAATTAGCCCGCTTTAGTGCTTTACTTGTTAAAAAATGAGGTCTTTGCCCTACCCAGACTGGAGGACAGTACCCTATGAGAAGACAGATCCTATGTGGGAAATCATGCGGGTAAGTAATATTTTTATAAATATATTTAAGGTATTTCTTGCGGATCATGTAGTACTAACATTGTTTTGATTCTTACTTGGATTGTAGAGAAAGTTCTATTTTGATACGAGCTTGCCACCAGAAGTGGTCAAAAAGATAATCATCCAAGGGTTCGGAACGAGAAGGAAGGAGCATAAATACGAACTAAAGCATTTGTTGAACATCCAGCTTGGTGAGACTTCTCAAAGTCTCATTGCGTCGGTAGAGCCCGCATCCATGGAAGGTCGTGAGGAGTTTGAAAATGTAGCTCAATGTTGGTGTGATCCCAAAGTGCAGGTAATTAACAATGCATATTTTGTACCGTTTCCCATTTTTTATACATCTATTTCTCACTATCTTGTTGATAATATTTAGGCCAAGGCCAAGAAAAATAAGGAAAGTCGGGGTAAACAGACATTAGTCCACACTTGTGGGTCAAAGAGCTTAGCCAGGAGTGCATTTAAGGATGTACCTATATATATAGACATATTCATTACATGGTTTTCTAATCACAATGTCTGATAATTATTTTTTGAACTCAATTATATCTTTGCTACAAATTGACATAAACAAATTCGACTCCTATATATCATCGTACCAATAATATTGTCAACCACATTTTTCTCTATGTGCATCATATCAAGATTGTGAAGCAACAAATTATCTTTCCAATAGGGTAATGTGAAAAAAATACTCTTTTTTTTTCAAAATACTGGCATTTCAGGACCTGCCCCACCAATATTCTGCTTTTTCGCAGTATAAGGCTGATCAGCAACCCAATCAACTCCCTCTAACTGTAACATAATCTCATCACCATTTGGCACAATAGGCGGAGGATCCATTTCTTGCGTACCATCAAATGACTAATTATCCATTCTGAAACTATGCTAGCTTCATTGGTAACCATCTTTTATGGCCTATAAAACAAGATTTTTTCCCATTTCTTAACTGCTTAGACCATGTATTACCCATACAACAAGGACACGCAATACGCCCTTTTGTACTCTACCTTGACGAATCACAATATGCAGGAAAATCATTTATTGTCCACATCAAGGCCGCACGTATCGTGAAGTTACTTTTGGAAGATGCATTATAAGTCGAAAGTTCGACATCCCATAATTACTTCAATTCTGAAATGAGGGGCTCTAGGTAGACATCAATCTTCATTCCAGGTGAACGTGGGCCTGGGATAATCAAAGATAACATAAAGTAAGGTTGTTTCATGCACATCCAAGGAGGCAAGGTTGTACGGTACTAAAATTACTAACCAAGTACTGTGAGAAGTCCTCATGTTGCCTAAAGGATTGAATCTATCTGACGATAAGCCAAGCCTTATATTGCGTGGGTCAGAGGCAAATTATGGGTACCATTCATCAAATTTCTTCCACGCTAGTTCATCGGCAGGATGCCTTAGCACCCCATCCTTTGTGCGCTTATCAACGTGCCACTTCATGTGCGAATTGGTCTTCTGTGACATAAACAACCTTTGCAATCTTGGTTTCAAAGGAAACCACCACAATACTTTCACTGGTTTTCCTTTTGATTTTTACAACAAATCATCACCCCCATTCTTGGTTTGCTTCCACTTCGACGCATCGCATTTAGTACATCTTTCTAGCTTCTCGTTATCCTTCCAAAACAACATACAACTACTGCGACATGTTGGGATCTTCTCGTATCCCAGTCCCAAGTCCTTAATGAATTTTTTAGCCTCATATGTGTCATTAGGAAGCTTTGCATCTGATGGGGCAATATCTTTGAGAAATCCAAGCAACTTTGTAAATGTGTCGCTACTCCATCCACCTTCACACTTTAGATTATAAAGATCAATAAGTTCACTAAATATGCTGTGTTTTGTGTACCCTGACCACAATGGCTTCTCTATTTGTTTCAACAAGTCAAAAAATTTCTTGGCATCCTGAGCAGGACCTTGTTCCTCTTGGTGTACAACTCCAGCTTCCACACCCATTTGAGACCCACATTTATCTTCCCAATTATTGTGCATGGCAAAAACGTCATGCAATAGTTCTTGCATTTCACTGGAACCTTCAAGCATTGGCTCGAAAGCCATACTAGTGCAGGTTTCATGTATTGGCTCGTTGATAACGAGAGTGTTAGTGATGTGAACAACGCTTGGATATTGTTCCCCATGCATGACCCATGTTGTGTAACCCTGCAAAAACCCTCCTTTTTCCGACAGCAAATGGTTGTATACATCACGGGGGATTAATGTATTGTGAAAACAATACTTCTTACACAAGCACTTAATTTTTTCAGGTGTTTTTGTGCTTTGAAGTGCAAACTCAATAAAGCCCAAAACACGATTTCTAAACTCTTTAGACCGAGTAAGGAAAACTTTGAAAATTTCAGAACTAATTGGTAGGTAGAAATCGTGGGAATTGAAAATTTCAGAACTAATAATCGCGCGTGTTTCGAAATTTTAGGTTCACGTCACGTATTCCTGTAAGCGACATTAATTATTCACGTCCTTTCTCTATTCACGTCCTTTAGAGAAACGTTGTGAATTCACGTCATTTTTAAAAAGGTCACGTCCTTTACAAGAAACGACGTCAATAATTGACGTCGTTTATTTTGAAAAACGATGTAATAAAGTCAGTTAACGTCCTTTATTTCTAAACGACGTTATATTTTTATACTTTCTGTCCTTTATAAATAAAGGACGTTAAATTTACATTGTTTAGAAATAAACGACATCAACTTACAAATTAATGACGTTTGTTGAAAGTGACAAAAAAAAAAAAAAAAAAAAAAAAAAAAAAAAAAAAAAACCCCACATAAAATGTCGATTTTCTTGTAGTGCCATTAATCCAACCATATGCATTTAGATGGGACTTTAATTTTCAGTATTCCTAGATCACATGTTTAAATTTCTTTCTTGAACAACTCTATCGTCTATTCCTTCTAGAGATAATAATAATAATTAAAAAAAAAAAAAAAAAAAAAAAAAAAAGGGTCCAAATATATATGTACACGTTAGAATTGGATTTTCCTTCTTGCGTGGGTTTTCGCATCTTGTGGGTAAAGCAGACCGTAAGCTTATGCAGCCATTGTATATATTGCCTTTTGCCTTTTATTTTTTTTTAGGAGTAATTATAGGTACCATCTTTTTATTCTTTTAAAATTGATGTGATTTTTAAAATATTATTATATCAAAATTCAATAGTAATTCATTCCAAATCTAATTATGATTTTAAGAGCCAGGTCAATTTAGAAGGATAAAAAGTATGTTGCACCTATGATGGGTGCAAAGGAAGTGGCATTCCAAAGTAGAGAATGTAGGAAGAAATGATTTACACTGGTGAAGACGTCTATGGACGACCTTTAGTTTACTTACAAAGTTCAAGTCAAATTGGAAAGTTTTATTATGTTCCTTGATTTTGTCTTTTAGGATTACATGGGTATTTTTGAATATTAATTTACACTAGTACTCTCTCTATATATAAACCCTAAACTCAAATTAGGGTTTTAATAAGTTTGCATTTTGTGAAGAGAGCTTGTTACATAGCCAATTTTACGCAATTTGATCATGAAGGAAACCTCATCACTTGTGGGCATAAGTATCGATCATTGGTCAAAGTACATAAATCTTGTATTTTAATCTATTAATTTTCTTTATTTGCATTCTTCAATTTCGTTTATTTTACACAACAGTAACTAATACAGTTCAAGGAAGTTTAATTTCGTTTATTTTACGCAACAATAAATAACTAATACAGTTCAAGGAAGTTTCTAAAGATAATACATCATTCGTACATAGTGAAAACATAGAATCCTTAAAGTTATCATTTTAGTGCGTACTTTTTTAGGCCAGGAATATGAGTATTCAAAAGGTAGTCTTCCCAGTCAATGCAGTTGGGATCAAAGCCAAACAAATGTGCATCGACACCACTCTCACATGTCGCCATTCGTAGCTTTTCTGTGTTGGAGTCGTCAAATCTGTATGGAAATGAAAAGCTTATTATCATTGGATACAATGAAAGAACAATTGGTAAATTGTTTAAGCACCAAAATAAGTCATAAATACCTGCCCGTGAAGAACACATATGGTTTGTAAAGTTCAGCCAATCGCATCCCTGACTTTATCTTCTGCTTAAGATCAATAATCATATCCTGATAATTGTACTGGCAAATCACTGCATTCACTATTTGAAATACCTAGAAAATAAGAGGAGAACGTGCACTTGTGATCTTAAAACTCTTATAATTAGTCGCTTTCTCCAAAGCCAAATCAGTTGCAACAGAAAGTTTCTACAATGTGATACCAAGATTAAGGTCTTACCACATTTTTTTGGACAAAAATAAATGTATTTTCCTTTGACATATCAAGTTGATTACCATGCTTAGCCCCATTCATAAGAGCTTTCTTATTATGTTATTTTTCAATAATTTTAGTTTAAGCTGAAAAGAGGCTAAAAACATATTATTTTAACTTTGGTGGTCTGTATAAATAAGCTGCTTTCCCAATGCTTTTACACTATTTCTTTTGTTTTCTTTTCTTTTCTTTTGAAATTTAAAAATAGAAAACTGTTACTGAAAACAAAAACTAAACAAACACTAATTAAGCTTTCATTTTTCGTACATAATTTTAGTTATGGGATTATACTTAGACAAACCTTGAGTGGAAGTATGTATCGAATAACCATGTATGCACGAAAACTAGCCATACTGTTCAACACTATCCCCTTGCCGACTTTGATTGATTTTCCATTTTTACTAACCAACGGATTTTCAGTGAAGTACCGACGGATGAAATTTCTAAAACTTGAAAATTTTATTGGATTTCTCCAAGAAGACCCCACATGAAGGATGATCTCAGAAGACTGATTTGCACAAGCCACCATGGCCACAATCATACAATTTACCACCATATCTGCTGGTATCTGCATGAGTTTTAAAGTTAAATTCTGGAAGCTTACTTAATTAGCAAAATATATATATATGGACAAAAACAAGCGTACGTAGAAGCAATTACGAATAGATGTGCATGCGTGTAAATTTACTTGCATATATAGCAAAGAATGAATATAACTCACTATATCTAAGATTGTCTCACGATGGCCAAGAAAGCATTTCAATTTCCCTTTACCGTAGGCAACAATTACGCCGTCAAAGGTTCTGTAACAAGTAAACAATGATGAATTAAGTATGAAAAAAGAAAGAACGAACCAATTCTTTCTTTTTTTTCCTTGATCTACTCTTGTTGATTACTAAACAATATTTGATCTTTTCTAAAAATTGTAGCTACTATATATAATTATATATTAATACCTCACGCCTTCAATCCAACCAGAAAATGGCTCTTTGTAAGTACTAGATATCATGGTGGGACGTATGATAACAAGGGGCAGGTTCTCTCTAAAGCGTCCTAAGAGCATCTCTCCCATTGCCTTCGTATAGACATAGGTGTTTGGCCATCCAAATAGTTTTGCCCTTGCAGTTAATAAAATAAATAACAAAATAAATCAAAACAAAAATGCCAAAAAGCAAGTAATCAACTATGCACGGAAGAAAGAGACTATTAATTAATAGTATGCCATTTGTATGTTATTGACGAACTTTTCACTACAGGAGAATAGGTCTTTAGCGACTAAAGCATCAACAAACGACCAAAAAGTCGTCGTTGATAAGTACTTATGAGTGACAACATTTTGGAGTGCACGACCATTTTCTCGCACAAGATGTTTCAGTGGGACTATTACTATTTATAATTTTTCTTGAAGGATAACTTAAAAACAAAAATAAAATAAAAAATTAATTATTTGGTTAGAATCGATCATAAAAACCTTTTAATTCCAAGATCCTTCATGGCGGATGTGATGGCTCCGTCAGTGGCACCTAGTAGTCGCAGTTTGTTTAGGTACTCCTCCACAACTTCTTTCTCTGCTTTGATATCTAATCTTGAGGTTCCATTGAGCGTCTCTCCCATTTGAAATGGCCTCTCTAGTATGCGCCCCTTCTTTTCGCCGCACACATAGGCTGAATTTGAAAAACAACATCAATCATCGCCGGCGCTGTCAATTGAAAATACTGCACTCTTTACCAATAACTGTTAACCGCTTGTACAATCTTACTTCACAAGAACTTTAATCCTCCCTTTTTCTTTTTTCTATTTTTGGTTAAGTAAAAAAAACTTTAATACAAAACAGATTCAGTGCATGTAAGAAATAAGCAAGGCAAAATTTATTTCGACAAACCGGTTGATACATGGAGGAGAGCTTTTAAGTTGATACAATTCCTGGCAAAGCCCGAAACATGCAAAGCGCCAAATGTATTGATGCCCAGTGCCACGTCATATCTAAGAGAATGAAAAAGAAAATAATAATAATTCAAATCATCTCATCTCTAGTTTATGAACAATTATTAATTAAACAATATTGTTTTAAAAATTGAAACTGGTAAACTAATTCAATCAATCTAATCGATCATAAACATTTTATATATATATATATATTAGAGTAAAGTCTACATAAACCCCTCAAACTACTATCTAATTAACAATATCCACATAAACTTTCAATTTGGACAATGTTTCCCTATTGTGTGTTTTTACAAACCCCATCCCCCCGCCTCCCCCAAACTAGAAAAAATTGTCAATGTTCCCCAATAACGAAAATACAATTAATAAAAAAAAATATACATAACAACCAGGGGTAGTCAAATTTAAAAATTGAAAGAAAAGGTAAAAAGTTTTCATTTTTTTTTATAAATAATAATTTTTTTTTGAAAAAATTAAAAATAAAAAATAAAAAGTGTTTTTCAAAAAAAAATAAAAATTCGTTTTTTAAAATAATTTTTTTAAAAAAAAATATAAATTTATGGCGGTATTTTTGTCTTATTGAAAAAATTGTAAAGTCATTTTTGTCTTTTTGCTGCTTTATGGGGACATTGACAATTTTTTGATAGTTTAGGAAGAACATTGTCTCAATTGAAAATTTGGAGAAGACATTATCAATTAAGTGGTAATTTCAACTTTTAGGGGTATGTGAACTTTCTCCTATATTTTAACATAACTTATTCACTTATTAACTTAAGGTATGCATTAAATAATCTAAATCGTGTATTTATTTAATATGAATTTTTGATTGGTTGTTATAAAATAAAAACATTTTTTCAAAAAATTGGTTGCTTTCATAATTGGGCTAATTAATTACAGTTCAATCCAACTCAATTGAAGTTTTGCTGGATTCAATAAGGTTCAACTCAATTTAATTGATAGAATACTTAGGAAAGAGAATAGACCCAGTCAAACAAATTGTAAGTGCTCCTTATCTTACAAAAAATACATGTTTTTTTAATAGCATATGTTTCTCAATTTTAGTTTTTTTTATAGGGAATTAATTAATAAGAAAGCATGTGCTCCTGAGCTTCTCACATATATGCTTAAAAATACATGTTACTTTATTAAACTAATTTATATGAATTAAGTACAAATTAACCAGATTGTAACTAATTTATTTCCTAACGAAATTCAAAAAAGGACAGTGATCCCTTGCAATTGGGGATTCATTCTTTTATTTTTGTATCCTTTTCTAGGAATCTATTATTATTTTAAAATACCAAAATGGTTGTTGTTTACGGATTCGGCTTCTATGCAGTAGTAAAAACTACCGCATGGATGCTGTGAAATTTTGTATGGTCTACATTTTGCTATGTCTTAGACAAGCAATTAATTATATTCCACTTTTTTTGGCTATTTTAGATTGATTCACCACTCTCGTCTCTCTCTCTATTTCTGTAGGAGATAAGCACCAAATAAAAATGCCTCAACTTTCAACTCTTTTGTTTGGTCTTGCCCATGGCAATGGAGGTAAGTTGCCACTTGTGTTCCATTTTATCTGGGTTTTGTAACTTTTCTTACCCAGTTCGTATTTAAAAATAAAAATAAAAATAAAAAATAAAAAAAATTGGTTAATGGGTTTGGATTACAGGTGAATTCCTTCTTTTTTATGGGTTTTGTTTGTTTTTATTTTGTGTTCTTTTGTGTTTGTTTTCGATCTTCAACTGGGTAAGGAGAATTCCATTTTATCGAGGTTCTGCAACTTTTCATACCCAGTTTGTATGTTTTAATAAAAAAAAAAAAATGGATATGGGTTTGCATTATAAGTTGAGGCCTTTATATCTAGTGTTTACCTCCTACAAAAATAGATAGAAAGAGACGAGAGTGGTGAATCAATCTAAAATAGCCAAATAAACATGGAATAGAATTAATTGCTTGTTTAAGATGTGGCAAAATGTAAACCATACAAAATTTCACAGCATCCATGTGGTAGTTTTTACTACCGCATGGAAGCCGGATCCGTTGTTTACTACCTTTCATCAAAGGCCGTGGTAGCGGCAGAATTTAGGATGATGTCTATCTCTTTCCACATATCCTTTCTTCGTTTACAATCTTCGACTCCCAAATTCTCATAAGAGACATCGCCCGGAACCGCAATAATCTTTTCAGATATAAATGAATCTAGATTCGCACCCCACTTCTCTCGGACAACTCTAAATAAATCCTTTCCAATGACCTGGAAAATAATTATTAAAAGTTAAAAAAAATAAAAAATAAAAATAGAAGATTTCAAATAATATTAAATAAATTTTTTAATAAAACCTATTCATCAACTTTAAACGTCCTATTTTTTGGAATAATGGAGATAATGAAAATAATAATAATATTCAATTACGTCGTGAGTAAAGATTTTTTGGGCCTTGGGATTAGCATTGAGCAGCCAAAATTCCAATCAAAATTTAAAGGGACATCAATAGATTTTGATCTCAACTGCCAATTGGATCATACATGCATGAATTGACAAAAGAACTAATATATATTTTCTTGTGCAGGTTGAAAGTGTTAGATAATCCTATCATAAATATTAAAGTGAATTGGAAATAATTCATTTGACAAATCAGGTTTTATTTTTCTATTTTTAAAATTTATTTTATTGATAAAATCCTACCTATTATTAAATATTGGATTAGTCATATTATCAATTGAAATGAAATGTTAGAAAAACTTGAATATAAAAACTTAAATAGTAATTTTGCATTCCAAAATACGAGAAGAATCATTTTTAAATAAAAAAATAGAATATTAATAGTAATATATATATTTCACTTAAATTTGTCACATTTGGCTTCAAAATATATCGAGTCGGCCTTATATACACTCATATATGAGTGAGGTTGTTAAGCGTGTATATATATATATATATATATATGTGTGTGTATGAATGTAAAAAGGTTAAGTCACACATTGAAATATGTCAAATATGTGAGCGGTTAACATATGATATATAATTGGCCGGAATCAAACTCATATGTTTAAGATTATTTTAATTGAGCAGTATTTCATCGTATTATATTATAATCTTATTAGGAGAGCCCCCGAAAATATCAATCTTCCAATATATCACCCATATATAGTTGTTTGCATTTAGTACTTTCTTGCAGAGAAAAAAAAGAAAATGGGATATTATATACCGTACCTCATTATGCAAGCGTTGTGTGGCAGACGCAACATCTGAAGCTCTTATGAGAAGATAAAGCCTTTTGACATTTGGTTGCACTCTCAGTATTTTCTCCACAAAAGCTGCGTGCATGGATAGATTCAAGCAAAGTCGTTGCGGAGTAAAAATAAAATCATCTCTTAGAACAGATACACACGTACACATGCAGAAAGAAAGAGGTTCAGATCGAGGTATATATATATATTAATTTACACGTTACGTACCTTTTGCTAGAAAGCCAGTAGCACCAGTGACTAAAATAGTCTTGTTCTCAAGAAACTGGGGCATGCTTTCCAACTCCATGGAAAAGAAATGGGAGAGACAAAGAGAGATCTAGAGTAGTACGTTGGTGATCAATAATAACGTACTGTGACGATCTTAATTAAGCAAGCTAGGATCGTAGACAATTTCTTTGGCGAATTTGTGAGGTATGTTGGTTTGTATATATAGTATTGTTTCGCATCCATTAAGTAGCTAGATATTTGTTTCGCTCATAACAAAAAATAAAATAAAAATAAAATAAAAAAAAAAAAAGAAAAAAAGAAGAAGAAGAAGAAGATATTTGCACTTAAAAGCACCCGTACAAACATGGGTAAATCTATATATATATCTATAAATGCACTTCCCAACCACACACGTACATGTACATATCATTAATTTATTTCATACACGTACGTGTTGATCATGTGCTCTTTGTGGAGAAGAACCATTTCGATCTTGTCTTAAAATTTAGACGGCCAAGATTAATTTGATAATAGCATTTTTATAGAAACGACATCATCATCATCATCTACCAAAAAGCAAAACACAGACGTAATTGCCGCCTCTCCTGTCTACCTATATAACAACCATACAACCATACAACTTCTATTATAATATTGAATGATAACAAATATTCCTCTCTTATCCACCTATATATCTTCTAATGTATTTGTCTTCCATGTGTACGTTGTGCAATTATTATCTTCAACTATACAATTTCTCCTACCGTATGAATGGTATCCTGATCATAGTCTTTATTGAGAAGCTTAATTGTCATCATATACTTCTGCAAGTGAGATCTGTATGATCAAATACTATCTCAACAACCCCCTTAAACTCAACTGTAAAGGGTCTCCAATGGATAGTTCAATCGGCTGGAGACCACGCCTCATAAAGCGGAAGTCACTAGTTCGAATCTTCCCTCCCCCTCTTGTGTGGACATGTGAAAAAAAAAAAAAAAAAAAACTCAACTGTAAGAAACGCACGTTAAGTTTCGAGTGAAGAGTAAGAAACTGAGTAGAAACAAGAGGCTTGGTAAACACATATGCTATTGAGTAATTCTATAAGAAAGACTAGAATTCTCATTGTGTCCTCTCAAATGTTATGTGATTTTTAAAATCACAATTAGATCAAAATCTAATTATGATCATCTCAAATTTATTTATGATTTTAATAGTTATATGACATTTGGGAGAATACAATTCTTCTTATAGCATTAATTACCCTATGCTATTTGATCTTTGTTGAAGGGACGCCATCTGGCTTTGCAACAAGAAGAGTAAGTATATCTCTATTATTAATAAAGAAAGTACCAAAGCTTCCGGATACTTCTTGAAAATTGAGAGAGGGGAAGTAACTAGAAAAAGATTACAATTTGATTTTACTCTCTCTTTCTCATAAAAAAAAAACTTTAGAATATATTAAATATGAACTTTTGAAAAATAAAAAAAATAAAAAAATTGTACTATAATTTTTTCAACTGTCAAAATTTATTTAAATCTAGACTTCACATGCAACTTAGCCGAGTTGCAAATTGCACTTCTATTATTAATTTGCCGCACACGTTAGAATTGGATTTTTCTTCTTGCGTGGCTTTCCGCATCTTGTGGGTAAAGCACATCGTAAGCTTACGCAGCCATTGTATATATTGCCTTTTGCCTTTTAATTTTTTTTTTTAAGGAATAATATAGGTACTATCTCTTTATTCTTTTTAAATTGATGTGATTTGTAAAAATAGTAATTCATTTCAAATTTAATAATAATTTTAAGGGTCTCGTCAATTTAGGAGGATAAGAATATAATTGCTACCATTATTTTATTTTATTTTATTTTTTTCTTAAAGAGTGTAAAAAATGAGAGATTGTGTTAGAGAGATGAAGTATTGAACCTAGTCAGAGAATTAGTGAATCAAATAATTTTCTTTGTTAGTCAGTGCAGTTTTTAACTTTTTATTGCATCGAAGGCCGGCTTAGGATTTAAGTTAAATTAGGATACTTTATAATTATTTTTTCAAATTTGAAAGAATTTAGACATGTGATTATAAGAGACTACTTATGGAACTCACCTGACCAAATAAATATTGGGTTGTTCAACCACTTATCTGATTAGGTAGGTCCTATAAGTGGTATCTTACAATTACTTGTATGAATTCTCTCAAATTTAGACCAATAACTATAGAGGATCCTGATCTATTTTAGTCTTTACTTCCCACCATTTTTTCTACTTTTAGTGACCAAAAGGCTACAAAAGTGGGTCAATAAGGGTCATTTCATTAGTAGAATCAAATGAAAGATCAAAATCCCTTATTGAAGTTACCACCAAAATAGATTCCAACATTAATTTATTTCATTTTTACGGTTGGAATTAAAAGTTTTACCCAAGATAAAAATGGTTCTTAATTGTGGTAACTTCAAACCCTTTATTACATTGTTAGCTTGATAATTACTGGCAGACTTATCTTGGGTCGCTCTCTTAAACGTATATTAATCTTAAATGTTGAGGTACTTCCATGATTCCTTTGAGGCTTTGACCATTGGCGATCCCAATAAAGAAATAGTGTTTGGCATAGGAGCATATATTTATGAGCTAGTACAGCAACTAATAGTAACGGTAGGCAGGGCTCGATATTTTTTAGGGTTTAAGGCCAAAAGTTTAAGTTTTTTTAAAAAGATTTAAATATTAATTATTTTCTTAAAAAAATTATTCTTCTCTTTTTTTATATACAAAATCACTTATTAAGTTTAATATTCAATTTTTTCTAATATCTCATTTTCAATTGATAATATGGCTAATCAATTTAAGACCCATTTGGTTCATGGAATAGGCGCCTAAAATAGAATGATTAATCATTTGTTTAGCCATTTTTTTATTTAATATGGACCTATTCTTAAGAATAATTATTCTCATGGGAATAATTATTCTCTTTAAAGAGAATAGCTATTCCTAAAAAAATAAAAAAAAATAAAAAAAATAATATGAGTGGAATAGTTATTTTTAACGGAATAGACAACTTTTTTTCAAGAAAATAAAAATACAAAAATCATATTTTATTTTATTTTCTTTCAAAAAAAAAAAACGCATTGAATATGTGGGTGGACCACCTCAATGGGCAGATGGGATAAGGAGTCCCTTTCTACGTGCCTTTATGGCAACCACGTGAAAAGGTGCCTTCAATATTGCCTTTATTGTTGGAGTTGGTTGAACTTATTTGAAATTGAGAGAATATTTTTTTTCAATTATTAAGAGCTCATTAAAACGAAAAGATCTAGTAGTCCAAACAAGAAAGGATCGAATAGGATTTCTCCGTTTCAAATCAAAAGAAAATTATTTACTTTTTAGATTGGATTTCAAGTTGTTGTGTTTAATGGTGTATATAAAGATTAAAGTTAATGTTGGTACATTTATTAAAAATTTTAAATAATGTAAAATTATATATATCGTTAAATGCACTAATTTTAAATTTGATTATAAAATAAATAATACCTATTTTGTTTAAAATTAAGAAAATCCTTATCCAAACAAGGAGTTTTCTACTGATTGCAATCCCCTCAAATTCCCCTTAAATTCCCTTATTTGAATTTAACTGCTCATATTGTGTTTGTTGTCAACATGAAATAAATGTGAAATAAATGTTAAAGGAATTCAAAAAAAAAAAAACTCATGAAAATAGAGACGAAAATGCCCTCTCCAGGGGCCCCTGCTGCAATGTCAACGGTGATTGCTACGACAACCACGTCACCTCGGCGACCCCTTCCCCGACTAGCCGGTTGGGGAAGGGACAGGTCAGGATCCGGCCGTTCTAGCCGGAGAATGGCCAAATCTCGGCCAGCTGGTCGGAATCCGGCCGTTCTGGTCGGGGATCCGGCTATTTTTGGAATTTTTATGGTGAATGACATTTTTGTCTCTATTGTCATGAATTTTTTTGAATTCTTTTAGCATTTATTTCGTATTTATTTCATGTTGACAGTTGGCACAATATGAGTTGTTAGATTTAAAGAAGAGCTGAGATTTAACAATTTAAAATCTCAAATTATTGAAAGAAATTGGAAGGGATCCTGAAAATTGGTGTTTATGGCATCCGCATGAAACGGTGCCCGCCTATTGTCCAAGTTGGTTGGAATTAATTATAATGGTATTAATCGCTCATTTATCTTTCTATCATCTTAACAAGCAGTTAATTTACCTTTCAAAAAAAAAAAAAAACAAGCTGTTAATTTATCTTCAAATTGTTTAATTCTAATTAGCCACTACTCTAGCAACAAGTGTTTTACCTGTCCTCGGAGGACTATAGCCTAGGTACACCCTTAGGAGGATCAATTCCAAGCTTCACAAATTTCTCAAGCATTTTAACAACCTAGAAAAACAATCTATATCAGTAATTGTGCATGTTTGGTGATAGAATAAATATATTTTGAATATACTATTATTAATTTATATGTTGAAAATGAAGATGTAAAACTAAAGAAATTAATGAAAGTAAAATAAAAATTGTATGAAAAAATCATTGAACTCTTGAATAATAAAGCGAATATTAATCTGTCTTTTAGACAAATATTACATCTAACCCCAAGAGCCCCTCATTTGGCCTTTTTTATTCATTTTTTTAAGCTTTTAATATATATATATAGCAATGACAAGACACTGATGTGGCGCTGGGACAAGTGTCGAGTTTTTAAGGGTGTTTAGTGACGCTGACGTGGATAACCGTTAGTTTTTAGACGGAATAAGTACTATATCCGTCGACTTTAGCCAAAGTCAACGTACCATCTGCGATACAAATTAATAAATCATAGAGGGCAAAAAATAAAAGAGTTAAACTACACGGGACAAAAAGGTGTTTATCCCTAAAAAAAAAAAAGGACCAAAACTGTATTTTGATAAAACTTGAAAATGAAGCTTTTTCTAAAAAAGTAAAATTTGTAACTTTTCTACAAATCAAAGTTTTATTTCTCAACACAATTCCAAATATGAGCATACCAAGGCATGTGACTTTGAAAATTCCCAATTGTCATCAAAAGATCGTACACCTCATTGGATGCCAATGTCATGCGATTGGCACACTTTTAACATGGACAACAAATGGGCCCGTTTGTATTATCATCCCCACATGCAAACCTCAAAAACTCAATAACGTACACGACTGAAATACTCTGTCCACCGTCGATGCTTGTCGTCCCACTTTTGTCTATTGCTCAACTACTTCCGAAACCATGAAGAAGATGTGGAATAAATAAATGACAAATTTAGGAGAAGCTCTTTGAAGTGCTACATGCATGACATGCAAAACAGTCACCTTGAATTTGATGATGTATAATGACATGACACTTCATGCTTGTAACGTTTCACATTACGTGGACATGAGAATAGGTATGTGCTTATATGTATATTCACACTATTCTTGACACAACGCGTTTTAAAGCCGTGATGAGTATCGATCATATTTATTTTGGTACTGATCAATGATGTAAAGCAGAAAAGGCTGATGAGATTGTCTTAAGGTTGGTTGAAGAGCAAAAGGTGTGTGGTTCAGGTTTTAATTAACTACAGTCTGTCTCATATGCTGCTTAATTAAGTGTTGCTCGATCTTCACTTCACTTTACACTTTCTGCAGTATTCATAAACCAGGAATTTTAATTTTTCAGAAGGAGAAAAAGGAGGCCCTTAATTAATAAGATACTTCAGTTGGATGCTAGACATAAATTCGAAATGGAAATTGAAGAGATAAAAGGGAAACTGCAGGTGATGAAGCATCTTGGAGATAAGGATGATACAACAATTTGGACGAAGATGGAAGAAATGAATGGTGTATTTTTTTTATTTTTATTTTTTTTTCTGTTCAAGAAATGAATGGTGTATTGCAACAAAGAGTTGATGATCAAAATGATATGGAAGAAATGATCAATATTTATTTGTTGATTAGTTTACTTTTCTTTTTCTTTTTTTTTTGAAAGGAGTTGATTAGTTTACTTGATTTAACAATATTTATTTCTAGTTCATTTTCAATATTTCTAGATCCTAAAGGTGAAGAGTTTTTCTTTTGATAGTCTTGTAGGCAGGGATGGAACTAGCTAGAAGCTCTTATGGGTAGGGGCAGGGACCAGGAGCTAAAAAAATTTGTTGGTAAGGAACAGTAAGCTATTTATTTATTTATTTTTTACCTTTTTTTTTTTTTTTTTTTTTTGGGGAGTTGATGGGAGGCCATGGCCCTATCGCCCTCCTAGTTCCGTCCCTACTCGTAGGTTGCCAAGTTGAACAGTTTGTTATTTCAATTTTCATCATGGGAGAAATTATCATGCATGTGAAGTACTTGGGATTTATTTTTTATATGAGAGTTATATGTCATGCATATAAATTAGTAAATTAAATATTGGAAGCTAAATTAATGCATTAAGTATATTAATCATCTTTCCAACTAGGTTCAAAGACTATTAAGTATTTTTATAATATCACGTATTTATAAATATTATTTTCTAATACCTTATTTTCAAAAAAAAAAAACTATATTCTAAAGGAATCTTCGCCTTAATACTTTATTTTTAATTAAGTAAATATTCGAATAATTAAATTATAGAACCTTAATGATTTATACTCTAAAAAGTTAATTTAATAATTGTAATTAGATTAGACTTTTATCCTACATTTAATCTAGCTATTTTCTCACTATAGTTTAAGATATATGCATAGTGGCGGTGATCTGATAGCCATTGTGGGCCACCAAATCTGTCTGGTGGTCATCATGGACTGCCAAATCTGTTCGATGTCTGCCAAATCTCTTAAGGAGCCACCGCTAGGTTACCAAATCTTTCAAGCAATTACTAATTTACTGTGAGGGCACCAGATCTGCGGGGCAGCGGGGGCTGCCAGACGATAGTGGTTGCATGCCATCATGGGTTAGATGCCACTAGCACCCGCCACCTTTTCTAAAAAATAAAAAATAAAAATTAATAAACTTTTTTTTTTTTTTTTTTACACAGCTAACTTGCGGCCTTGACACCTGATTTTTTATTTATTTATATATATATATATACAACTGAAAAAAAAAAAAACAATTTTTTAAGAGTATTTTGTGTTTTATTTTTTGAGAATTGTTTATCGATTTCACTTTCAATCATAGGAGATACCTCGCTTATGGCATATACTCTCAAATAGTACATTCGTCAAGAAAACTAACAGAGTTCCACATCAAACCAATCGAAACTTGACACGTGAAATATATCTTATTAGAAAAAATAATAAATTAATAAAATTTAAAAAACTTAAATGTAAAAATCAAGGAAAAAAAGAAAACTAAAGTTATGGCTTGAGCCACCCATTTGGGCCAAAGGGGTTGGCAGAAACCACCCCCAAAGTCCTTAAGGGTGGTGCGACCACCTCCGACGGCCAGTTTGGGGGTAGCAAAACCACCTCTATGGGACCAAACTCATACTTATTTTTATTTTTTGACCTTTTGGAAGTGACCAAACCACTTCCATTGGGCCAAACTCCTACCATTTTTTTTTATTTATTTGTCTTTTGGGGTGGCCGAAACCACCCCATGGACATGAATTTTGTATTATATTCAATTTAATTCACATTACAAAACATGTTTTTTCAATATTTGGTTTTTTAAACCATTTAAAACATAATTTCAATTTTTTTTTTTTTTTTTTGTGTATTCAAAAAAAAAAACACAATACAAGAGACTTAAAAATAAAAAAATATAAAAAAAAAAAAAAGAAGAAGAAAGAATTGCGTACCAAAACGAACACCTAACAAAACAAATGAGTTTTTTTGAAAAGTTTGCCCAACAGACCCATAAACTTTTTCCAAGAATCACATTGGGTCGGACTGAACTTTTTCTAAAAGCCCAATCTCTAGGCCGAGCCCATACCCTTAAATTACCCACTTAAGTTACTTAACCCCCAAACTTAGAGCACTCCCAATGGATTATCTATTTGTAACTTTAAGTTAGAATAGATAATAAAAGTGTTAAAAAGAGACTCCATCAGCTTATGTATTCCAACTCTATAATAGATTTTCCTTAATTCCATAAATAGTGGAACTCTACATGTAGAGTTATATTATTCACTTATCTATTTTTTTTATTCTTTATCTCCACTTTTTTAGCTTTGCTTTTTTCCTTTTTCCCTCCACCACTCCACGTTCTTTTTTTTTTTTCTTCCTTTATAATGGAGATTTAAGAGAAAGTGTGCAAAGTAGTGGAGTTATAAAGTGGGACCCACGTGAAAAAAAAAATACTATAATGAAATAAATAAATTAAAAATAATAAAAAAATAATATAGAGTTAAGAATAGATAATCGGATGTATAGTACATTTAAAATTCATTAGCTAAACTAGATAAAATAGATTTTGATTAGCTATTCTAGATTGAAAAATACATAAACCATTGGGAATGCTCTTAGCAACACTGCCTAAATACAGATTACACCATTAGGGTTTTTGAGTCCATAGGGGTTTTTGCTCAGACTTCCATCCATGGACACCACCAACTTCCCCTACCCCTCCATCAAGGACAAGAAGAAGAAAAGGAAGAACCAGACCCCAGAAACCGAATTCCACTCGGACCTAACTCTATGCTCCAAGAACAAAGACCTGCGCGGCGCAATCTCGCTCTACGAGACCGCGATTTTACAAGGCTTGCGCCTGAACCAGCACCACTTCAATGCCCTCCTCTACCTCTGCTCCAACACATTCACAGACCCATCACAGAAAACCTTAGCTTTGGACCACGGCTTTCGCATATTCGACCACATGCTGTCAAACAACGTCCACCCCAATGAGGCCTCGATCACCGCCGTCGCTCGCCTTGCCGCGGCGAAGGGAGACGGGGATTACGCCTTTGGGTTGGTCAAGAGCATGGGGAAGTACGGAATTGCGCCGAGATTGCGCACGTATGACCCGGCATTGATGTGTTTCTGTGAGAATTCGGAGGCGGAGAAGGCGTATGAGGTAGAAGAGCATATGGGTGTGATGGGGGTAAGTGTGGAGGAACCAGAGCTTGCTGCGTTGTTGAAGGTGAGCGCGGAGACGGGGAGGGGAGAGAGGGTTTATGGGTATTTGCATAAGTTGAGGAATTCGGTGAGGAGCGTTGGCAATTCGACGGCGAAGTTTATCGAGGATTGGTTCAGCAGTGGGAAGGCTAGGGAGGTGGGAGAGGTGAATTCGGAGGTGGGGAGGGTGGAAGAGGCGGTGTCGAGGAACGGTGGAGGATGGCATGGTTTGGGGTGGATTGGGAAGGGGGATTGGGTTGTGAAGAGAGCAAATGTGGATTCGGCTGGGCGGTGTAGAGGTTGTGGGGAGCAATTGGCGTGTGTGGATATAGATGATGCGGAGACGGAGAGGTTTGCGCAATCGGTTGCTGCGTTGGCTATGGAAAGGGAGGTCAATGCGAACT
This sequence comes from Alnus glutinosa, assembly GCF_958979055.1. NCBI lineage: Eukaryota > Viridiplantae > Streptophyta > Magnoliopsida > Fagales > Betulaceae > Alnus > Alnus glutinosa. The sequence continues at coordinate 7,218,922 of NC_084894.1, read as the reverse complement.
TTAGGGAGTTTCAGGTAAGCAATCGATTGCTATGAGTTTTTTTTAGGATATAAGATGATGGGTTACTTAGAATGTTGAGGTTAGTTTGTAGCAGATTTGTTTGAGTTATATATATAGAAATTACAAGGATCAAGAAACAGATTAAGGAAATTGCTGCTTGACATTCGTCAACTTAGTTGAATTTGTGTGCTCCTATCATCAACATGATTGTTGGTTCTGATTTTTCAGATCAAAGGATGACACTTGTTTAGTCTGGTTCCAAAGTAGTTGGCTGATTATTAACTCGTGGACCACATAACTTATGTGTTCTTGGTTTTCTCAGTCTATTGTGCATTGTCAAGCTCATAGACCGTTTAATCTTTGGTATAGTAAAGGTTTATTTTTGTTTTCTCCATTCCAAAACAGCGTATGAATGTACTTTGCTGTCCTTTTATCTTTAGTAACTTGTTTTTGTATCCTTTCTTTACTTAATTTACCTTCTTTTTTTTTAATCCTTTATTAAAGGGTTGGCTGGAAAAACATGCTGGTTTTGAATTTATAGTTGATGGAGCAAATATTGGACTCTACCAACAAAATTTTGCAGATGGTGGATTCAGTGTTTCTCAGGTTGTATGCCTTAAGTTGGGTTCTCTTACCCCCCCCCCCCCCCCTTTTTCTTCCCTTCTTCTCTCATTCTATCTAACCACTAATTTATATCTTTCATTTATGTTTATGTTTTGAAAATTTCTATAGAGCAGCTTGATGCTGTTGTTAAAGAATTGTACAATAGGAGCGGAAACAAATGGCCACTGGTTGTCTTGCATAATAAACGCCTTGGGTCACTTCTGGAAAATCCTTCCCACAGAAAGCTGGTAGAGGAGTGGATGGATAAAGGCGTTCTTTATATGACACCAACTGGTTCTAATGATGATTGGTATAAACCCTTAAATCAGTGCTTGTCTCTGTGTGTGTGAATGTACTTTATTCTGTCATTTTAGCTAAAATTTTTATGATTAACACATATATCACTTTCATAATATGTGAATCAAGTACTTATTGAGAAAAAAAAAATTACAAAAAGCAAAAAGGGGCTACTTAAACAATTACCATTTTGATGTCCTTTGGATCTTGAATTTATGAAATAGGAGTTCATCTTTTTTCATAGCTTGTATATACTGCCCTTATATTATTATTAATTTTTTATTTATTTATTTTCGAGATTTCCTTATCATGACTTATATAATTCAGGTATTGGCTATATGCTGCAGTCAAAGTCAAGTGTTTACTTGTGACAAATGATGAAATGAGAGATCACATTTTTGAACTCCTAGGAAGTAGCTTTTTCCTAAAGTGGAAAGAAAGACATCAAGTATGTGTTTTCTGAAAGGCTATCCTATACATCGTTGATTTTGATTCATATTTATGCCCATGCTTTTGTTAATTACTTTTTATATGCCTCTCTTTTGCTCATTTCTCTTTCAAAGCGTGCATTTTCCTAGATTTTAAGGAGAAATCTCATCTCGAACAAGAGTATCACACCCGGCTCCCCAAATCTAATTCTTATTGCCAATGAATGTCTTGATTGTAAAATTAGATCTGGGGAGCCGGGTATGCTTTGCAAGCTAAACTTAAAAAAAGCCTATGATCATGTTAGTTGGGATTTTCTGCTGTAAATGCTGAGGATGTGTGGTTTTGGGAGGGGGGGGGGGGGGGGGGGGGAAGGGGGAGGAAGTGGTGCTCTTGGATAGCTCATTGTATATCCTCAATGCGTTTCTTGGTTTTGATGAACGACACTCCCAGTTATGTTTTTAGGAGCTCCCGTGGCTTGAGACAAAGGGACCCTTTGTCTCCTTTGCTGTTTGTCATTATGATGGAGGTTTTGGGTAGGATGATTTCTGCTATAGTGAGTGGAGGATTGATTTGAAGAAAAATTGTTAAGGATATGTTCCCTATGGATATCCTAGCCTTACATCCCAACCACCTAGTCCTTGCTCAAGACATGAAAACAAAAAAGAAAACTGAATGAGCTGAAAGGCTCAGTAAGTAAATCCCCAACCATAAAACAGTTGGGTTAAATTCATTTTTCTTTAAAATCTCTCTTAAAACACTTAATTTCTTGAAAACCCTTCAAAACGTCTTTATCTCATATCGCTAATTAAATAAAATACAATTTTCAATAAAGCTAGTTAAAGCATATCATTTTCTTTGAAACATATAAATATACATATATGTTTATAACTAATTTTTCATAATAGGGCCCATGTACACTGTTACGCCCCGTATTAGGGTTGTGCGGTCGCAAGTACCTGCTCATCAGCTAATCAATCAAAGTGCACTTAGTGTGACTGTTGATGGAATAACATCTTATGGCATAGCCTCCTTCATTGGTTGGGCCTTAACCCCAGCGTCGGTACCGAGCCATGTTTTTCATTTAATCATATTGGGCAAAAAATATCTCTTCCATACGTGCCCTCATCTTCTAAACTTTTTCATCTCTTTTACTTCTCTTGATATCTTCTAAAAATAACGCTTTCCCAATTTGGGAACCTTCCAAAATAAAAAATTGAGTATATCTAGAAATTATTTCACTATAAGAACTTTCAAGAAAAAAATATATTTTCTCAATGATATAACTTTCCACAGGCAACTTTTATTTTCAAAAGGACTTTAGAAACCCTTTATGAAAGCAAGAAGAATTTGCAATACAGTAATAAAATAATTACTCACATGTACATATCTATAATGTTAAAAACACTTTATTAAATTATAGGACATAAAATAACCTTAGAAAGGGTAGAGGATCTATTTACCTCTCTGAATGTAGCTAAGTCAAATCCTTGATGGCTAGCTAGTCACTTGAATACAGGTTTAAACAAATTACTACAATATACTCACCACTAGACAAACATACTGACACAACTACGGTTTCGGCTTGCTAGTCTATTGAGAGTGGGCTCACGAGGTATGTTTAAATTGATTTGGCATGCTATTAACTTATCAATTTCAGCCTTTTAGGAATTCTTTCGAAATAGCAAAAAAAAAAAAAAAAAATTATTTTATAAGAAACTGTGAAATCTTTATACTAACAAGACATTTGAAATTAATGTAGAAAATTTATTACGCTATATATAGATATACACGTAACCGCAAATTATGTCCACCAAGTTCCTTACAAAAATATAAAAGTATAATTGACCCCATCCTTTGTAAACAAAACTTACAAAAATTTCAGTGTTAGTGACATCAACCGGATAGTAGTTAAACCATCAAAATAGACAATCACATATTTTCGAAATAGAACTCTTATCCTGCCTGCATCGTAGACTGAGGGTAGAAGAAAGGCTCTGGTATTAATGAGGGTATATATATATATTTGCTCTCTTAAAAGTAAGGGTTTTCGTATGAGAGATAAGAGTTTTTTTTTTTAAAAAAAAAAAATATATCAAACCATGGCTTTAAATATTAAACAGTACTAGCAGTATACAATACTAGAACCAAAGCTTTGAATAATAAAGTAATTGTTTTGACTAACAAATCAAAGGTTGGGTTGCTTTTGTTCTATAACAAAATAAAACCAGACTCTAAGAAGGATATCTGCTACGGCTAGTAGCAGAGAAAAGAAAAGAAGAAGAAAAAAAAAAAACAAGACATGAAGACCTGCTACGGTTTTGTATAGAGAAAAGGGAAAGAAAAAGAAAGAAAACAAGTCACTATGCCTAAAAGAGAAAAAAGAAACAAACAAAAGTTTGCTATGGTTAAAAGAGAAAGGAGATAAACAAAAAAAAAAAAAAAGAGAGAGAAAAAGAAACAAGCCATGATGGGTCTGTCACGGCTGGTGCAAATAAAAGAAAAAAAAATGTGGGGTTGGGGGTTCGGAACTTGATGTTCAATCATGCTCTTTTAAAAAAAATGGCTATGGCATTACGTGCATGAGAGAGAAGGTTGGTGTAGAGTTATGGTGGACTCTAAATGTGGCAGGTCGTGGGGTGGGTGGTGTTCTAATGAGCCTCTTGGGATGCATGGGTTGGGGTTATGGAAGAATATTAAGAGGGGTTGGGGGAAGCTTTCTAATCCTACCAAATTTGAGGTAGGAGATAGCTCCAAAGTTAATAGTCTGGCATGATCTGTGGGGTGGGCCTGTGGGGATATGGTCCTTAAGGAAGCCTTTCCAATTTTATATGGCTTTGTTTGTGCGAAGTATGCTTCTATTGCGACTCACTTGGAGCTTTCGGGTGGCTCCAATTAGTAGAATGTAAGCTTTGTTAGAGCGGCTCATGATTGGAAGTTAGGTGTCTTTACTTTGTTCTTTAAGTTGTATTCAGTTAGAGTGGGATGGGTAGGTGAAGACAAGCTTTGATGGGTCCCCTTCAAAAAAGGTTTGTTCGATGTTAGAACCTTCTACAGTATCATGGTTTGTAATGATGGCTTTCGTTTTCCTTAAAAGAGTGTTTGGCGAACTAAGTTTCTTTTGAGGGTGGCCTTTTTTGTTTGGTCGGCAGCCCTAGGAAAGATCTTTACCATGAACAATCTAAGAAATCGACATGTCATTATGGTCGATAGGTGCTGTATGTGTAAAAGGAATTAAAAGTCTGTGGACCATCCTTTCTCCATTGTGAGGTTGCTTGTGCCTTATGGGATTTATTTTTTTATTTTTTTTGGCCATCTTAGATTATGCCTAGACGAGTAGTCTACTTATGTGTGTTGGTGGACCGCTGGTGGCGCTTAGAGTGTTGTTGTATAGAAGATAGTGCTTTCGTACCTTTTGTGGTGTCTGTGAAGCGAAATGAATTACACAAGTTTTGAGGACCGTGAGAGGACTCTGGAAGAGATTAAGTCTTAATTTTTCTATACTTTGTATCTTTGAATAGTAGCTTTTGTTTTTCCTTTGATGATTAATTTTTATGGTTTTCTATTTTTTTTTTCCTCCTTCTAGCTAGGTGTTTTCTCATGTACTTTTTGTGTACTTGGGGCACCTTACACTTTTAATAATATCTCTTTTACTTAAAAATAAAAAAATAAATAACTAACATATAATTGTGTCGAAGATGCATGTAAAACTCTGTCTGGTTCACATGTAAGATAACTGATCTCTTATTCAGACACAAACACGTTTACATTATACACATGGGAATGACGAAGAAAAATGCATTGAAGAATTTGAGTAGATTGAGCTTAACTGAGGCACTGCATCAAACAGGGCTTTTCTCCTGATTATCATTATTTAGATGAAATGTAGTTGTTTTCTTGTCCATAGCTACTGTACCATTCCTCAATCTGAATGACCTTTCGGGGGACAGGATTGAAATTAGATAAAGTTAATACTCAGAATAGCAAAGAGCTGTTCAGTTTTAAAACTATCAACGTTGCTTAGGGGTCTTCTTCTTCTAAGTATATATTCTAAAAGCTTAGAGATTAAGTTGATGGGAATTGTATCTTACATTTCTTTTTTGCTAAGACTTTATTGCCATATTTACCGAAACAAAAGTTATGCACTTACCAAAACAAAAAAGACTTTTCTACAAAAAGGGTTGGTACAGATTTTCAGATTCCTTTTGGTGGTTGCTTACTATTGATTTTTTAATTAAAATTTAGTGAGAAAACATTCTAATGACAGGTTTGGTAGGCCTTCATTACACAAAATTCTTGGTGTATGCTCATTTCCATGAATAAAAGTTTTTAGATGGTGTATGTCATTGTAAGTTCCATTGATGTTCATGCACTTTTGGAAATGGGGTGGGGGGGAGAGTGGGGGCCAAAAGGCTTGGTTTATGGAGATAATAGGGGGGACACAAGGTTGAACTGGTTACCTTTTGTACCTGTACATATACCGTTTACCGTTGCACATTATCCATTTTGTAGGAATAAACCTTTCTTCCATTCTATTCTCCAGGTTCGGTATACTTTTGGGAAGGGTAGTGTGAAACTTCAGATGCCGCCTTCATATTCATCTGTTATCCAGGTACCATGTTGTAATTTGATTTTTGAAGTTTAATGTGCTAGTATATTCATCTTACGTGTTGACGGTTTTCATAGAGTTGTTCTCTAGGCTTTCTAACCAATTTTTTTTTTTTGATAAGTAATAATTCATTAAAAAGCGCAGAGGGGCGCAACCCTAGTACACAGGAAGTATACAAAAGTGCCCCTAAACAGAGGAAAGGAAAGAACAAGAAAGTAAAAAGTCAGCGAACAACAAACTACTCGGGCTATGCGCCGACACCCAAAGATATAACAAATTAAGCACCTTTCTACAAATAGCCCCAACTGAAAACTCCACATCCTCAAAAAGCCTAGAATTTCTCTCACGCCACAAGCCCCACAAAACACATAAATGAACCTGCTTCCATATACGAAAAACAGGACCACGACCCAGCAAAGTGCCCCAACCCCTCAATAAATCCACGACACTACTAAGCATAACCCACTCCACCCCAAACAAGCTATAAAAAAAACTCCAAACAACCCGAGCCACATCACAATGAAGAAGAAGGTGATCAACGAACTCCCCATGCTTTTTACACATAACACACCACTCAACCACCACAATACCACGCCTACGTAAATTGTCGTGAGTTAAGATCTTTCCTAAAGCCGCTATCCAAACAAAGAACGCCACCCGCTTCGGAGCTTTAACACGCCATATACCCTTCCAAGGAAAAGAGACCGCCTCGTGACAAACTAAAGCTTTGTAGAAAGTCTTCACTTCAAAATTCCTCCTCTTGGAAGGATTCCACACCACCCTATCAACCTCCCCATGCCGAACCCGAGTAGAGTATAACTGATCAAAGAAGGACATCACCATCTCCACCTCCCAATCCTGAGCATAGCGCGTAAAGAGAACATTCCAATGAACCACGCCACCAACCACAGACAAATTATCCACCACCCAAGCATCAGGAGAACGCGCAATAGAGTACAAAGCTGGAAAACAGAGTTTGAGAGGCTTGTCCCCACACCAAAGATCATGCCAAAAGCGAATATGAGACCCATCTCCCACCTCAAAACGCAAAATCTTGGCAACACTATCCCACCCCCTTCGAATAAACTTCCAAACACTGACACCATAAGGCCCCGTAACCGGTAAAGAACACCAACCTCCCCTCACACTCCCGTACTTCACCTCAATCACCGATCTCCACAAAGCATCACGCTCTTGAGAGAACCTCCAAATCCACTTCCCCAATAAGGCTTGATTAAAAATAATAACATTACGAACACCCAGTCCACCAGCCTTAATTGGAGTACAGACTCGATGCCATTCAGTCTCATCACCCAAACCACTCCACAGAAACTCCCTTTGAAGCCGCTCCAGTTTTTTCGCTACACTCACAGGAATAAGGAACAGAGATAAATAATAAGTAGGAATGCTAGAAAGAGTACTGTGAATCAAAGTTACCCTTCCACCCTTGGACAAATATAGTTTCTTCCAACTAGCCAACCTTCGTTCCACCTTCTCAATAACCCCATTCTAAATAGAAATAGATTTGAACGACGCCCCCAACGGCATACCCAAATAAGTCATTGGCAGAGACCTAATTCTACAACCCAGAATATAAGCCAAAGACTCTACATCTTCCACCTTGCCAATAGAGACCAATTCCGATTTGCCTAAATTGATCCTCAACCCTGACACCGCTTCGAAACATAAAAAGGTACACCTCAAATTTCGAACATGCTCGGCTTGAGCTCCACAAAAAATTAAGGTATCATCCGCAAACAGTAAATGATTCACCACTAAAGCTTCATTACCCATGAAGCCCACTGAGAAGCCTGAAAGCAAGCCTTGGAGCATAGACGTATTTAATGTAAACTTAATATAAAACTAGGAAAAGAGCCTTAAGCACTTGATGCTTAGGGTTTAGTATTGATCTATATTTATAAGGATTTACAAGTATATGTGTGTCGTGTACACTGTCATTTACATAAGGTAAGAATCATTCTATTCTAGGAAGGTAGATATGGTAATATAGCCGTTGAGGTACAATAGGAAAGTTGCAAGAGAATAATGCTAGCTGTAGGTTTTATATGGAGAGAGTATCCGAGTGTGTGATTGTTGGAGAGGATTGCCTTGATTCACGGCTGATTGATCTAGGATTTGTGTGGCGGCTGCTAGGGTTTGTGTGTTGACCATTATATCCTTAACACCCCCCCGCAAACTGAGGGGAGGGACGACCGGAAGTTTGTCACGCAAGAAGCAGAAGCGATCAGCCGGGAGGCCTTTAGTGAAGATGTCGGCAAGCTGGTCAATGGTGGAGAGGTAGCGGAGCTGAATGTCTTTGTTGAGAACCTTGTCCCGGATAAAGTGGACATCAACTTCAATGTGCTTGGTGCGGGCATGAGAGACCGGATTGGAGGCAATGGCAAGGGCGCCGGAGTTATCACACCAAATTGTGGGAGGAGATGGCAAGGGAAGCTGTAGTTCTTTGAAGAGCATGCGGAGCCAATAAAGGTCAGCAGTAGTGATAGCCATGGCACGGTACTCGGCTTCGGTGCTGGATCTGGAGACGACAGTTTGTTTCTTAGCGGACCAGGAGATGAGGTTGGAACCAAAGAAGATGCCATAGCCAGTGGTGGAGCGGCGATCGTCAGGGTTGCCAGCCCAATCGGAGTCACAGAAGCCGTGGAGGGTGAAGGAGCCTTTGGTATAATGGAGGCCAAAATCGAGGGTGCCTTTGAGGTAACGAAGAACTCTTTTAGCTGCTGTCCAGTGCACGGAGGTGGGAGCTTGCATGTGCTGGCAGAGTTGATTCACTGAATAGGCAATGTCCGGGCGCGTGAGAGTAGCATATTGGAGGGCCCCAACGAGTTGTCGATAATCAGAAGGGTTGGGAAGGGGTTCACCATCATTCTTGGACATCTTGGAACCAGAGAGGCAGGGGCTGCGGTATGGCTTGGAGTCAATCATGCCAGCACGGTGGAGAAGGTCCTGAATGTATTTGGATTGCCGGAGGTGTATGCCAGTAGAGTCCCGGGTGGTTTGAATGCCAAGGAAGTAGGAAAGAGAGCCAAGGTCCTTCATGGCAAAGTCAAGTTGGAGTTTGCCTATAACCGATTGCATGGAGGCGTTATTGTTACCTGTGATAATAATATCATCGACATACACTAAGAGAAAGATGTGAGAGCCGTTAGTGTGAAAAGTAAAAAGAGAAGGATCAGCATGAGAAGTAGAAAATCCAATTTCCAAGAGAGAAGTAGAGAGCCGGGTGAACCAAGCCCGGGGAGCTTGTTTGAGCCCATAGAGAGCTTTATGCAGCTTGCACACATAAGTAGGGAACTGAGGGTTTTGGAACCCTTGAGGCTGTTCCATAAAGACATCTTCATCAAGGTAGCCGTGAAGGAAAGCATTGGAGACATCCAGTTGTGTGATGTTCCAATCAAACTGAACGGCTAAGGCAATGAGTAACCGAATGGTGGGAGGTTTTATGACTGGGCTAAAGGTGTCATGGTAGTCAATTCCAGAAAGTTGATCAAATCCTTTGGCGACGAGACGAGCTTTGTAACGGTCAATGCTGCCATCTTGTTTCTGTTTGAGCTTGTAGACCCATTTGTTGCGGACAACATGTTGGTGGGAAGGGCGGGGACAAAGAGACCAAGTGTTGTTAGAGAGGAGTGCTTGGAATTCAGCAGTCATTGCAGCAACCCATTCAGGTTGGGATGCAGCTTGACGGTATGTTGAAGGTTCGGGTGGAAGGACGACAGAGGTATAGGTGAGTAGAGGATGTTTGGTAGCATGAAATGTGGTGAAGTTAGGATAAGTTCGAGGTTTGGAGGATCCGGTTTGGGATCGGGTGATAGGACGGTTGCTAGGGGCTACTAGGTGGGTAGGGAGAGGAGGAGGGAAGATAGGGGAGGGGAGAGGTGCGGGAGTGGGGGTGGGGGAGGAGGGGAGAGGTGCTGGGGTGGGGAATGATGGTAGAGATAGAGATGTAGGGGATGCTGGGGATGGAGATGCGGAGGGAGACAGGGGAGTGGAAGTGTAGTGTGTAGGATTAGGAGGTGAAGATGTAGGTGAAGGGAGAGCAGTAGAAAGAGAAGACGGAATAGGGGAAGAGGGTGGGGGGAAAAGAGCAGCAGGTTGGAAGAAGACGGGAGTATTGGGGGCTGTAGTGATTTTACAGGACCCGTGAGAGAGAGATGGTGTTTTGGCTGGAAATTTGGTCTCATCGAAGACAACATTGCGGGAAAGGTATATTTTATGAGAGTGAGGGTCGAGACACCGGTAGCCACGTTGGTTGGCACCATAGCCGATAAATATGCAGGGCTTGCTTCTGAAGGATAGTTTATGAGCAGCATAGGGACGAAGCAGGGGATAACAGAGGCAACCAAAGGCACGGAGCAGTGTGTAGTCAGGTTCTTTATTAAATAGTTTGAAGAAAGGGGAAGTGTTGTTTGTGACTGGTGAGGGCAGACGATTGATAAGAAAAATTGAGGTAAGGAAGGAGTCTACCCAGTATTTAGAGGGTAAACCGGATTGAGCAAGGAGGGTCAAGCCGGTTTCAACTATGTGTCTATGTTTTCTCTCAGCAATACCATTTTGCTGAGAGGTGTGTGGACATGTGAGTCGGTGAAAAATGCCATTTTGGTCCAAGAATTGTTTGAAGGTGGTGGAGATATATTCTCCACCATTATCAGTTTGAAAATATTTAATAGTAGTGGAGAATAGATTTTCAACAAGTAATTTAAATTTAATAAAGCACTGAAAAACTTCACTTTTATTCATAATAGGATACAACCAAGTAAACCGGCTGTATTCATCAATAAACAAAACATAAAACTTGCATCCACTCAGTGATGGAACCGGAGAGGTCCATACATCGGAGTGGATTACTTCTAAAGGACTCGAAGAACTTCTAATGGACTCTGAAAACGGAAGTTGTTTAGACTTGCCAAGTTGACAACATTCACACACAGTGGACTGATTGACTGAACCGAGAAGAGGAAGATGCTGATGACGAAACAGATGCTGTAAAATAGAGAGAGAGGGGTGTCCCAATCGTTGATGCCAAACCATGTCAGTGGTTTTGACACCAAGGAGGGCAGTGAACCCGGATGCTTTATTCAAGGAGTGAGGGTGCAACCGGATGGGGTACAACCCATTTTCACTGGGTCCGTGGAGCAGAATTTTCCCTGTCAAATTGTCCTTCACAGTAAAATCAATATCAGTTAGAGCAAACCAGCATTTGTTGTCTTTACAGAATTTGTTAATAGAAAGTAAATTGGCAGAAGCAGCCGGGCAATGTAAAATTTGTGAGAGAAGAAGTTTAGAGGATGCAGAATTAGGGGATTGAACAATAGAAGAACCGGTGTTGTGAATAAGCAAACCTGTGCCATTACCGACGCCAACAGTTTCGGAGCCATCAAACGGTTGTGATTCTGTGAGGAGAGATGAGTCGGCTGTGATATGTGTGTTGGCACCGGAGTCGGCAAGCCATTCTTGATTAGTGAACTCTTCATTAGTCTGAGCAGTCATGGCAGCAAGTTGCATTGGTGGGTGACGGCCTTGGTAGGCGTAGTCCATGCGATGATAACAGTCTAGGGCACGGTGGCTGGTTTTGCCACAGATTTGGCAAGGAGAGTACTGACGCGGGGGCTGAGTAGCACCATTGGTGGGGTGATTGCCAAAAGAGGTATTGGGTAAGGGTGGAGTTGGATGTCTTGGGGAGTAGTGATTAGGAGGGGTTGACTGGCGGAATTGACCAGGGGGACGGGGGAAGGGTTTTGGTTTCCTGAAGTTGTTGGGGCTGGGACGAAAGTTGGGAGGAGGACTATGAAAATTGTTGGGTTGCTGGGGTGGTCGAAAGCGATTGACATGAAGGGCAAAGGATCCTGCTTCAGGGTTAAGAGTTTGCTGCTGATTTTGAAGGAGAATTTCATGGCTTAACAATTCAGATTGGAAGTCATGAAAGGTGGTTTCACGATCACGTAAAGTAAAGGCAGTAACAAAAGAGTTGTAGATAGGATTAATACCATTGATAACATAGGAGATGAGATCATCATCTTCAACGGGTTTTCCCACTGCTGAAAGTTCGTCAGACCAAGTTTTGGCTTGGCTGAGGTATTCAGTGCAAGTTTTGTTCCCCTGCTGCAAGCGTTGTAACTGGCGCTTGAGATGGGAAATTCTGGACTTTGATTGTGCTGCAAACCGTGTTGCCAAACTGCTCCAGGCAAGCTGCGATGTTTTTAAACCGTACATCGAAGGTACCAATGGAGGAGCAAGAGAGCAGATAATAAGATTCAGCAGTTGCTGATCTCTTCGCAGCCATGAAACATAGGCTGGATTCGGAATTTCACCATTACCATCTGTATTGGTAATGAGTTTCGGGGGGCATGGATCTGATCCATCCAGTAGACCTTGGAGTTCATAACCACACAAGATTGGTTGAAATTGAGCAACCCATCCGAGATAATTAGGACCTTCTAATTTGATGCTTCCAAGTTGGGTGACATTGGGCATGAGATCTGAGGTAGTAGGAGCGGCGGCGGTAGGAGTGGCCATGGATGAGCGTTGGCTGTTGGTAGGCTCTGATACCATGTAAACTTAATATAAAACTAGGAAAAGAGCCTTAAGCACTTGATGCTTAGGGTTTAGTATTGATCTATATTTATAAGGATTTACAAGTATATGTGTGTCGTGTACACTGTCATTTACATAAGGTAAGAATCATTCTATTCTAGGAAGGTAGATATGGTAATATAGCCGTTGAGGTACAATAGGAAAGTTGCAAGAGAATAATGCTAGCTGTAGGTTTTATATGGAGAGAGTATCCGAGTGTGTGATTGTTGGAGAGGATTGCCTTGATTCACGGCTGATTGATCTAGGATTTGTGTGGCGGCTGCTAGGGTTTGTGTGTTGACCATTATATCCTTAACATTTAACATCCTGCTAAGCGCTTCCATAACCACCACAAGCAGCAGAGGAGAAAGAGGATCACCTTGCCTAATCCCCGGTGAGCTCTGAAAGAAACCAGAAGGGACGCCATTTACCAAAATGAAAAATTTTACCGTAGAAACGCAAAATTTAATCAATTTTCTCCACCTCTCCCCAAACCCACATCTCTGAAGCATGTAAAGGAGGAAATCCCAATTCACGTGATCATAAGCTTTCTCCAAATCCAGTTTACACAATAATCCGACCTCCCCTGACTGCCTTTGGCTATCCAGGCATTCATTGGCTATAAGAACTTAATCCAAAATTTGCCTACCACCAACAAAAGCATTCTGAGAGTTCGAAATAATTTTCCCCAACACTGATTTGAGCCTATTAGCAAGGACCTTAGAAATAATTTTATAGACCCCTCCCACCAAACTGATAGGCCTAAAGTCCTTAACCTCCAAAGCATCAGCCTTCTTAGGAATAAGGGAAACAAAAGTTGCATTCAAACTCCTCTCAAACTGGCAACTATTATGAAATTCTGAAAATACCGCCATAATATCTTTTTTGAGAACCCCCTAACATATCTGAAAGAAAGCCATAGAAAAACCATCTGGACCCGGAGCCTTATCCCCGTTCATCTCCCGCGCCACCTCCCACACCTCCTGCTCCTCAAAACCTCGTTCTAACCAAAGACACTCATCCGCATCAATGGAGGAGAAAGAAACACCATCCACCCTTGGCCGCCACGAACTCTGCTCGGTGTACAGAGAGTCATAATAATTTACAATATGATCCTTAATTACCACCGGATCAGAAGACAAAGCCCCATTGATCCTCAAAACTCCCACATGATTGTACCTCCGATGCGAATTGGCCACCCTATGAAAGAATTTAGTGTTATTATCCCCTTCCTTCAACCACAGAGCCCGAGATTTTTGCCTCCAATTAACCTCCTCAAACAGGAGAGTTCTTTCCAGCTCCCTGATCATGTCTGACTTCTGAACCCGCTCCTCCTCCACTAACCCCCGAGCTTCTTCAAAACACTCTAGCTCTTTAATACCTTCTAATAATTCCTTCTTCTTCTTCCCTACATCACCGAAGACCTCCGCATTCCAAATCTTCAAGTCCACTTTTAAAGCTTTCAATTTGCTAGCCAGCACAAAACTCGGCAGGCCTTGAAAAACATAAGACTCCCACCAACGTTGCACTTGTTCTACAAAGCCAACAGATTTGAGCCACATGTTTTCAAATTTGAAGTATTTTTTCCCCTCTATGCGATCCACAATCCAACATCAAAGGAAAATGGTCTAATAAAAGTTTAGGCAAACGACTTTGTGACACATCAGGGTAATGTTCTTCCCACTCCGGAGATAACAAAAACCTATCAATTTTAGACCATACCTGATTATTGGACCAAGTGAACTGCCCTCCTTGGAGAGGAATATCCACCAAACTCTGTCCATGTATGAACTCCGAAAAATCTTCCATAGCAGCAGAACTTAGCTTTTATAGCTCGTCACAACTAATACATTTGACTGGTGCTGAAATTGGGAGATTTTTGTCAGTTTTATCTTTCAAAAGTAAATTCATATATGGTCAATATTCATTAGATTACAAGTGGACTGATACATTGAAAGGTGAGGGACATGGTGAGATAGGGAAATTGGACTGAAGAAATCTCCGGAACATGAATGGAGGATGCTTTGTAGTTGAGTTCAAAATTTTAATGGAAGATATGAGGAATTGTGTTCAAAATATTCTCTCTGACTTTTCTTGGTTTCGAGTCTTGCTTGTGTTTAATTTTTTTTTTTTTCTAATTCTTTCTTTCTTTTCTTTCTTTTTCTTTTTTTTTTTTTTTCAATAAAAAGTCACTTTCGCACGGTGCTTAGAGATCGAGGTCATTGTTTTCAATCTTCTGCATTAAGATTCGATCAATTTCCAATAGTTTTTGAAAACTTAAAAGGCAACATGGAAGTATAATTAAGGTGGAAATTGCAACTCTTTCTTGAAATGAATGCACAAACACTATTTTATAATGGGTCATAGGGGTGAAAATGCAGATGCAATTATTAGCAATATCCGCATCCGCATAATGCAGTCATCACTTTTAATTATCCGCGCAGTTGTTGCGGTTATTATCGGCTATCCGCATATGAGGTAATGAGCGTTTTGGATTACAATCAAAATCTATATCCAAGATTAAATAATGCAGTTATTAATGCAAGTTTAAATAAATTAAGATTTCACTTGTTACATAATTCACAATTATCAATCATAGAGGGTCATTGTCTCATAAAGTAATGAGAGTTTGGATTACCCAAAGAAAATAAAATAAAATAAAATGTAGTGAAGTATGACTTTGAGATGGTAATGAAGAAAAAAAAAAAACCTAACATAACTTAAAGATCCTAAACTTATCAAATTTAAAACGACTTTGTTTTAAAGAATTTAATTAAATATATTTATATATATAAAGGGAATGCGGATAATAGGTTTTGATATCCGTACATGCATATGCGGATAGCGGTTATCCGCCCGAATTTTCACCCCTAATCGGTCATAGATGAGCAAGATTCTAATTGGATATGTTTATAAACTTTCTTTATAATTAAAAATGTTGAAGATGTCATCTATATGAGTTTTTTATTTTTATTTTATATATATATATATAAACTTCAGCACTGAATAATAAAGTAAAATGCTATGTTGTTTTCTTCCTTTCTTTTGCTTGGTAGGATTTGATCCTAAATTTTACCATACTCCACCCTCAATTTGAAATTTTTGTTTAGTTTCTTTATTTTATAAAATTCTCAACAGATTTTTCCCCCTGAATGGAAAATTTTGTTCTTCAACCAGTTCTTTTGCATATTTATACACAAAAGTAATGCTATTATACCACATTTTTATCCCACATTGTTTATGTGGCAGTTCCAACCAACTATTACATTTAGTCTTTTTCTTTTTTCTAATAAGTACTGATCCAAAGGTTAGTTGGGATTACCACATCAGTATTATGAGATAATTGTGAAATAAAAATTTAGTTTCTAATAATACTCTTATACATAATGGCAGTTTCGTGGTTTATGGGATGAGAATGAATGGGCTTTGTGGTTCCATGTGTTCCTCAAAAATTGTTTACAAGTGACTGGCTGCTCCCATCTAATCTTTGTTATATTGGTTAAAAACTAGATCTTGATTCATTTATTGTATTGAGTGTTTAGACGTTAATCTCTGTTTCAGGAATCAGAAAAAGGATCATGGCATGTGCCTGTTGCTGGCGACAGCAATGAGTGCGAGGAGTCTTTGAGAACTTGGCTCTGCATTACTAGGCCAAGTGCTTGTGAAGCTTTTGACGAAGTTCCAATCAATGTGGAAACTTCTGAAAATGGTCACCCCATCTACAACCTTGCATCAATAAATCCTTGCAAGTCAGAGAGTGTTACAACCGGCAATGGCTTGCATAACAGCCCGGAGTCCTTTCGGTTTTCTGAAGAAGTTCCAATCAGTAAAGCTACTTCCTTGACAGGTAAAAGAAAGGAGAGGTCCCCATCTCCTTCCAATTGATGCTTTTTAATAAAGATAATTCTGTTTAGTTGATTCATGTACAACTGCAATACAACTTGATGATATGGGCAGTAAGAATCAGCAATTTTTCTTATTCCAAAAGCTGATTTTTATTGCCACGTCATCCAGTTGTACAAGAGTCTACTAAATAACATTACTCTTTAATAAAAGCCTAGCCTAGCTTATGTGTCATGGACCTGTCAACTGCTTTGGAGATGTCCTTGATCAAGCAAGATGTAGTAAAGCAGCTGCGGTGTGTGACCTATTGTAAGTTAACGTTTTTAAAGGTCTTCAATTAATCACACCTACAGTTGCGGATTTTTGCCTTAGTCTACTGCATGGAGTTGATAAATTGTCTTGTAACCCAATGTGATAGTGTACAATAATGAAGATAATTAAAAACCAAGTTTCCAACAACAATATGGATTGGAACTTCTTGTTTATGGACCATATTTGATGTTACTTCAGAGTTTGGTTGGCCGCCGTGGAGGTGTTGTCTCAAGCGAAAAGGTTGAAGGAGTTTGTGAAATCTTCTAGGGTTGGAAATAAAGCCTTCATCGCCTATTATCTGGCATTGGTGTGTTCCCAATGGCGTCGGTGTTGAGAGCTCCGGCTGGGGATGTTGGTAAACGGTCATTATGCGGAGGCTTTAGTTAGGTCGGGGCATATTTCGGCGAACAATATGATGTGCTTGTCCTTGTGGTATTTCCAGTGCTATAGAGCTAAAAGTATGGGGTGTCAATGGTAGGGGAGTGTTTGGGAAAAGGAGCTCAAAGAATCCCAAATAATATCCCACTGGTGAAGGCTGGGGCAAATTGTGTGAGTGGCTGTAGGAGTGATAATGGCGTCAACTTTGTTTTTCTAAACCTGAGGAGCTTGCTGGATTGATGTGGGCTTGTGTCCTTTTGGTTCGGAGAAAAGAGCAAGCCCAAAGTTGGTCGCTTTTGTTGAGTCGAAGTCTAACCTCAGTAAAGAGGGCCCATTCTACCCAAAAGTCTCATTTCTGTCTTTTGGGCCAATTGTTTTAGATATTTTTGTTTTTAATGTTGTTTTTACTAATAGTGACACTTGTAATCATAGTATTGGTGTTGATGTGGCACACTAACAAAATTCAAGTATTTTGATAGAATTTGACTGCAGGAACTAAATTGTTATTTTGGCATATTCCGATAACTTATTTTTTTATACTGCAGTGAGCGATTTATAATTTAGGCTAACCACATGAATTTGATTATGCAATTATCTAATTTTTTTTTTAGTTTAAGTTTTATATTTATATATATATATATATATATATATATATATATATATATATTGTTTTTATTTTTTTTAGTATTTTTGAGTTTGTAATATTTATATATTTTTAAAGTTTTTTTTTTTTTGAAGGCATACTTGTCTTTAAACAAAATTTAACGCCTAAAAAGATTAACGAGATTCCCTAACCGCAGGGTGTTTGCGTAAGTAAATAGTAGTTTGTTGCGGTCAGTTGGTGAGAGTATAAATTCGTGGGGGCATATTGACAGAGGCTGGTAGATCATAAGGAAAAAAATGTTATTACCCCAATATTTAAATTATTGTGTAAGGCTTTGAAAAGATGCTTAGTAAATATTGATCCATGTACAAAATGGAAGGAAATTATGAAGTGGGGTTTAAAAAGCTTAGAAAAGCAAGAACATGAAGGCAAGAATACGGACTGATCTGGAATGCAACAATGATAATATTTGGAGGGGAAAATTCACTTATATTCTATTACTTCTGAAAAAAATAAAAATAAAAATAAAAATAAATAAAAAAAATCCGAACTTTAAAAAGTCTAAATTTAGTGTATTTATTTTTTAATTTTTTTTAATTTCAACTCTCTGTTAGAATTTTTCGTTAAATACTGTTAAAATTCCCAAAATACTTTTTTTTTTAGGAAAAAAAAATAAAAAAAAATACTAGGATTTAAGTGTTGGTCAGAATTTAACGGAATTTACAAAAATATCCATGCCTGAATCTTTGAAAAATTTTATAATTTATTTTTTTAAAAAAAAATAATAATAAAATATGATTTGTTTTTAAAAAAGTTCAATAAAATATGATTTATTTTTTTAAAAAAGTAGAATCAGAATTATATTCTGTTGCCAAATAGATTTTTATACAGTCTTAACTTATAGTATCTATTTTTTACAAAGTTTCAATCTCAGTCTTCCGTTAGAGTTTTTTATTAAATCTTGTCAAAATTTCTAAAATACTCTCTTTTTTTTAAGAAAAAAAAAAATTGTTAAGATTTAGATGTTGATTAGAATGTAGCGAAATCTGGCAAAATATCCATACTTAAATTTTTGAAAATTTGAATGAACTTTTTTTAAAAAATAAACATTTATATTTTGAAAATTTTGATATGATTTAATGAAAAATTTTAAGGATGACTGAGGTTAAAATTTTTTAAAAAATAAATATCTTAAATTAAAATGTTTTAAAATTTACTTATTTTTTTAAAAGGAATGAAAATTGAAAGATTATAAATAAAGTTATTTTTATTTTAAAATAACCTTTTATATATCACATCGCGACAAAAATTAAATAGAAAGTACATACCCAACGCCAAACCTCTAGACTTGACAAGGCAGTTCAACGTTTGACACATATATAGGGTAGCCTTTAAAGGGGCCTAGGTGTGGGATGCCCCTCTATTGTGACAGCTTTATTTGCATGCACCTTTAGTCAAAGTTTAATTATGGTGGTTGGTACCCAATGAAGCTATCCTTATTATATCGAAAGCCACACTCAAAAACTAGGTGTAGGTCTTGTAAGTTGTCAAGCTCTTCACTTGTACAATGATGTTAAGGTTTGACTTGGTTGTTTTAAAAATTTGGATGAGAGAGATTGTCAAGGTATCATTATTATTACATAAGGGCAATGTTTTTCTTATAAATCCCATCTATTTATCTTATAATATTTTTTCATATTGTGTGGGTCCTACATATGAGACCTACATACATGAAATTCACACAATATGAGAAGGTTATGTGAGAATTGAGTGGGAGGGGTTATGAAAGTATTATTACTCATTCTGTAAACTCTATCAATATTTTATTTAATTATATGAAGGATCCCACATCCATGATAGATTCAACACCAAAAATTAGGAACATATAGGCCTTGTTTGGTAAGAAAGTGGGAGTTGAGAGTCGTAGTAAGAAGTGATAGATGTGATATAAATTAAAAATAATTTGTATAGAAAAAAGAAAAAGTTTTGTATTGTAATGATTTTTTTAAAAAAAATAATAATAAAAAATTATTGATTTAATATAAAGTTGGAATAGTTTAAAATTGATTGTATTTTAGAAAAGTAAAGAGGAGGAGGGAGAAGTTTCTTTCTTTTACCAAACATGTCCATATAGAATTCATGCAAGTTAACATGTCTCTAGAAATATATAATAGAATATATTAAGAGAAAGAAAAAGAGTCGAAGGAGACAGAAAGAAACCGACGAAGACGGTTAGAGCTACATCTTTATTATTGAAGTACGATAAAATTGTATTCAATGAGTAATATTTATAGAGAGATTAGGAGTGGTAAATAAGAAAACCCTAAATTAAATAAGAAAGAGAATTGACCTACAAGGAAATAGAATAAATGCCTAATATAGAGAATATTCTATATAACTTAACGTGGAAGCTTGAGTTTTGAAACGTAAAGTATAGAAAATATTCCAAAGATGATTAGTAAATATTGATCCATGTACAAAATGGGAGGAAATTATGAAGTGTGGTTTAAAAGCTTAGAAAAGCAAGAACATGAAGGCAAGAATATACAGACTCGTCTGGAATGCAACAATGATAATATTTGGAAGAGAAAACTTCACTTATTTTTCATCACTTTCGAAAAAAAGTATCTAAACTTTAAAAAGTGTCAGTTTAGGGTATCTATTTTTTTAATTTTTTTCAATTTTAACCCTCCGTTAAAATTTTTTGTTAAATATTGTCAAAATTCCCAAAATACTCTTCCTTTTTTGAAAAAAGAGAGAAAAAAAAAAGAAAAAAAAAAAAGAAGAAAGAAAAACAATTACAAAGAAATAGGTGTTGGTCAAAATTTAAAGAAATTTGCAAAAGTATCGATGCCTAAATCTTTGAAAAATTTTAATAATTTTTTTTTTAAAAAAAAATAAAAAAAATCAAGGGTATTTTAAGAATTTTGATAGGATTTATCTGAAAAATCTAATAAAGGGTTGGAATTGAAAAAAAAATTAAAACATGTTTTAAAGGTAATTTTTGTACATTTTTTCAAAAGTAATAAAAGATAAGGTATTATAAGTGAAGTCTTCTCCATTTGGAGGAATATGAATGACATCAAACATGAGAATTAGCTTTAGAACACATGAGAGAATGCATTATTTGGGAATTGAATTTAGAACTCAAATTATGACAAAATGGAGATTCAAAAAGACAAATGAGAACTTAGAGACATGATGCGACTAGAGATTACCAAATAAAATACTCTCAAAAGATGAGAATTAAAGCTATTTTTATCACATTCTTGATAAAAATATTAGAATATTATCATAATTGATACACTTGACAAATTAAAGTTCTTAAACTTATCTGCAGCAATAATATATTGCATGGCCTTGAGCTAATGTTACAAGATACATTGCTCTTGGAACACAAACGTTTTAAAATCTGAATTACAAGTTCTGGAAACATCGTACTTATAGCAAGCTAGAATATTGCAGTACTTGTGGGTTATTACTTGAAAACGTACTTCACCACACCAGGAAGATGGGCATTCACCACGTAGTCTTCCCAATCCACGCACTTGGGATCGAAGTAAAACATGTCTGCATCTGCATAACTCTCTCTTATTGCCATTCGCAGCTTTTCCGAGTTCATGTCATCAAAGCTATATATATATATATATATGCAAAAACAAAAACAAAACAGAACAGGATTACGTTAATATATGTTTTGTTGAAATGGTTATGTTATGGTGCAAATAAAATAAACAAACCATGCATACATACACGCCCTGGAAGAACAAATAAGGCTCATAAAGTTCCACCAATCGCATAGCAAAGTTGATCTTTCGACTGAGATCAAGATATGTCCCTTGAAAATACCGACAAAATGCTGCATTCACCAATTCTAGTCCCTGTAAGGGAACAAAAGAAATGATGATTATAAGGTTGTAGGAAAACAGGCATGCATGCATTTTGATGAGCTCAACAGTGAGTGAGTGATCTTTCTTAATCGCAAATAATCTCACTGATAAATTAAAAAAAATGGTTTATATAGAACAAACCTTTAATAGGAACAAATAACGAAATGCCATGTATCTGCGGAAGCTATCCATGCTGCTTAACACTAACATCTTGCCAACCTTGACAGGTTTGCCATCCTTATTTATCCAGGGCTTCTGGGAGAAGTAACGGAAGCTGAAATCTTGAAGATCGCTGTTTCTCAGAGGATTTCTTACTGAAGACCCCACTTGATAAATTATATCACGAGGTTGATTTGCATGAGCCACCATCGCCACGATTATAGCATTTACCACCATGTCAGCCGGTATCTGCATTATTTCACATTTATTTATATTTCAGGCCTAGAAGTATAAATATCATGCGCGCGCACACACGGAAGCCAACCAGCATATTCGTCCATGATGCTTAATAATGATACGTAGATGTAAATTTTAGGAGAAACTTCATTTATAACTCTTAATTTTTTATTATTTTTAGAAGAAGGTATTTAAATCTTTCAATTTTTTTTAATTTCAACCATCCGTTAGAATTTTTCGTTAAATCTTATCAAAATATCCTTTCTTCATTTTGAAAAAAAAAAAAAAAAAAAAAAAAAAGATAAAAATTGTTAGAATTTAGGTATTTTTCAGAATTTAACAAAATTTGTAAAAATACCTATGTCTGAATCTTTGAAAAATTTAATAATTTTTTTTTTTTTAAAAAAAAAAAAAAAAAAAACATATGGGTATTTTGAGAATTTTGATAAGATTTACGGAAAATTCTAACGAATGGTTGAAATTGAAAAAAAACTGAATGATGAATACTCTAAATTTGTACTTTTTAAAGTTTTGATACATTTTTTTAAAAGTAATGAAAAATCAGGGGTTAAAAGTGAAATTCTCCCCAAATTTAATCTTTTAATCAAAATTTTAATACTCTTCTTCACGAACGGGCTCAAACTCCCTTTTAATAGGTGAGACACAACACGTTGAATATTTAATTGATATGAGAGCTAAATGAATGAGACAGGGTTGAAACTCAAAACCTCTGCTCTAATATCATGTTAAATCACCACTTGTTTAACATAGTATCAAAGCCAAAGGTTTTGAATTCGAACTTTGATTCTATCATTTACGCCACGTTTCAATTAAATATTTTACATGTTGAGTCTCACCTATTAAAAATATAATTTGAGCTTACACGTGAGGATGAGTGTTAAAGAATTGATTAAATTATTAAATTTATGTGTTTTTATCAGCTTAAGCTTTTACGATAAGTAGTAATTTAACAAATAATAACAAGTGATGAATAGCTTAAATCAAATCTCACCGTATCAAGGATTCCGTTAAGATCGCCCAGGAAGCATTTTAGTCTTCCTTTACCATAACCAACGGCTAGACTGTCAATAGTTCTGTAACACAATTAAAGATGCAATCATACAATTTTCATCCTTAGTTTCTCGATAACCAAACAAGAAAATACAGTCACAATATATGAAAAGAAAAACAAGACAATATATATATATATATTTCTTTTAAAGAAGCTAGGGTTTCTGATAATTGCACATGATGATAACTAAGGAAGAGTTTTGTGTTCTTACCTGACACCTTCAATCCAGCCAGGGAAGGGTTCTTTGTAAGTACTGGTTACGATGGTGGGCCGTACGATTACCACAGATAGATTTTCTTGGAGGTGCCCTATCAGCATCTCGCCCATTGCTTTTGTAAAGACGTACGTGTTTGGCCATCCGTAAACCTTTGCCCTGATGACCATTAATTAATATTTGAAGAAAATTCTCGTTTTAGAGTTCAATGCCCATGTTTACATGCATAAATTAATGAACTATTTTTTCTATTTAATTTTTTTTTCATTCAAGAATGGAGAAATTGAATGTCCGATTGATATTGTTACAACATTTCGTATATATCCTTCCATGTGTGCATGATTTAATTTCCTTCTAGGTTTATCATTAACTTCCGTATTTAGCTTAGGCTACCATATTTTCCCTATAAATAGGGACATCGTTTGTATAATGCATCACAGATCAATATATTCAAGATATAGCCTTGAAGGTTTTCATCCATCTTTTTCTCTCTGTTTTCGCTCTCTTTTCTTTCTCTTTCGTATATCTTATTATATATTTCTATAGATATTACATCACAAAATCACAAGAACAGCAATTTCTTGGACAACTCTAAAGAAATAGACCTATTTTGTTGAAGAGTATGTAAGCAAGCAAGATAAGCAATACCATGATTTTTGAAATAAACAATTAACTGACAGTAATCGTCACCCCAATCACTCTGAAGTGCTTTAATTTTAGTGTTAAGAGCTTGAAATTAATAGAAAATAGATCTAACATCAGATTTCAATTTAAGAGGATGGAACCACATATATTTGATATAATCATCAACAAAGATAAGATAATAGCGACCGTCATTACTAGAAAGAATTGGTGAAGTCCCCGTACATCACTGAAAATTAAATATTAAGGACCACATGACTTGGACGTAGACAAATGAAAATAAAGAGAACGACTCTCTCTTCCTTAACTCGGAAAACTATTTATCAAAACTCCAAATCATATTCACGAAATTTGCATTTATCCCTTTAATTAATAAACTACCAAACTCTACTCCTAAAATCCACACTCATTGACTAAAGAAAATGACCTGAAAATATCTCCCAAGTCACATGAAATATCAAAACAAACAAATGCTAGAGCTTTTTCTAATGTTTTTTTAGAATTTTTTTATGCTAATATGACACTCTATTTTTAAATTTTAATAATAAAAATAAGATAGATAAATCAAGTTGTAATTTTTTTTTTTATTAAAAATAAATTGTCATGACAGCATAAAAAAACTCAAAAAAAAAAAAAAATACTAGAAAGAGTTTTAACATTTTTTAAACATTTAAAAATACAAAAGTGCCCCCAATAATGCCTATCCATGTGGACGTCATATTCAATTCAATGTAAGTGAGTGTATGCCCCAAGGAATCATTAATGACCATTTAACAAATAAAAAGACACCTCATCGGTAACTTATGCTGAGTCATCATTCTAATGCCTTCAATCATAAATGATAGAGAAATGAATTGGAGAATATCCGATTAATTATAAGGCTGAGGTATATTTGTTTAAAAAAAATGTGTAATGACAAAAATACTCTTGATATATTAACTAACTGGATACTCTCCGGTTTAACTGAACCGGAGAGGATCCAGTTCCCTATTAATGAGTTTTTTGTTTGTCTAGTGCGGTGGAAAATTTATTCCATTAGATAAATTTTTAGGGGGGTTTTTTTTTTTTTTTTTCACTTTTTAGTTTTTTTTAATCATTCTGAAATTTTCATTATCAATCTCTAGAAAGAGCATTCCGCTCCTACACATCTGATAACGCTTTTTTAGATTTACTATTTAACAAGAAAAAAAAAATAAAAAAGTAAAATATATTAACAAATAATTTCAAACACCAAATATTTTAAAGGAAAAATTTTACTTATAACTCTTGAACTTTCACCATTTTGAAAGAATATACTTAAACTTTAAAACGTCTCAATTTAGAGTATTTATTTTTCAGAAAGTTTAAATCTTAGTCATCCGTTAAAATTTTTCATTAAATCTTATCAAAATTTATAAAATACCTCTCAATTTTTTTTAGGAAAAAAAAAAAATTGCTGTGATTTAAGTGTTGGTTAGAATTCAATAAAATTTGTAAAAATACTCAAACCTGAATATTTGAAAAAATTTATAATTTTTTTTTAAAAAAAAAAATCAACACATTTGTATTTTAAAAATTTTAATATGATTTTTAACAAAAAAAATCTAACATAATATTGAGATTAAAACTCCCTAAAAATTAAATACTTTAAATTAAAACGTTTTAAAATTTAAATATTTTTTTAAAAAAAAGAATAAAAATTTAAAAATTATAAGTGAAGTTATTTTATTTTAAAATAATCTTTTATATTTCACGTCAAGTCAAAAATTAAATAAGAAGTACGTACAAACCTATAGGCTTGACAGGTACGGTGATAAGGAGAGCCGCTCAACATTGGACAAGTATATAGGGTAGCCTTTAAAGAGGTCTAGGTGTAGGATGCCCTCCAAATGTGACAGCTTTAGCCTGCTCCTTTAGTCAAAGTTTACATATGACGTTGGCAGTTACGTATGCAGAAGATATATATATAATTATCCACTATCCTATCTTTTATAAAAATACATAATTGATGTGAAAAGACAAGAGACACAGCTGAAATTCATACGCCACCCACTCATGTCTTTTAAATTCTGCACAACAGTAATTGGTATGCAGAAAACATGTCTGTCTTTTATATCTACAACTACACTCAAAAACTAGGTGTAGGACTTGTTGAGTTCTTCACTTGTACTATGATGTTAAGGTTTGGGAAAATGATATTTTTTTTCATTTATCCTTTTTGATTTTTTGATTTTTTTATTTATATAATATATTAGTATATTATTAAAAGATGGACACGGTACGAACAACCGTCTCCTGTTTATCATTTCCCTAAGGTTTGACTAGCTTAAACCCCATCAATATTTTATTTAATTATTTGAAGGACCCCACATTCTTGACTGATTTAAAACCAAAAATTAGGAACATATATAAAGAATTCATGCATGTTTTGAGCAAAAATCGAGAATTAATATTGATCCCATGCATAATTAAGTACATATGGCATTTAAGTTAACATGTCTCTAGAAATATATAATAGAATACATTAAGAGAGAGAAAGAAAAAAGTATGAGAGAGAAAGACACCGACAAAGACGGTTAATTAAGGGCAGTAAATAAAAAAACCCTAGACTGATAAGAAAGAGAATTGACCTACAAGGAAATAGAATAAAAGCCTAATATAGAAAATATTCTAAATAACTCAAGGTGGAAGCTTGATTTTTGAAGAGAAAGGGAATTTATTTATTTTTGCTGAAAATGGATATGGTGTGGGCATCATTAAAATTTAGGCATAAGCTCGACCTTTAGAATGGTTGATGAAGCTGATGAGGCTCCTGTACGGCAAAAGAACAAATGTGTATGTGAGCTCAGATGAAAAAAAAATTTAGTATGGCACAGAGGAAACTCAAATTGTGAGCTTGGGTGGAAGGCTGCCAACCTGCAAGGCGATGGATGGTTGCCGACAAAGGTGGCCGAAGAATGGTGTCGATTGATTGTTGGCAACAGTGGCTATCGGTGGAAGCTCGATGGATGACCAGAGGAGGTGCACTAGTGCTAGGCCGTGGACTGGTCCGGCTTGGGCCAAAGTTTGGCTGGTTGTTTAGGTGGACCACGAAAGCCAGAGACTCGATGGATCAAGTCACACCGAATCCAGTGAATTCGGTCATAAATTGGGTCAGTTTGGCTTAAAACCTAGTGGACTCGGTTAGGAGTGGGCTGAAACGGCCTACACCCAATGGACCAAGTTGAGAGTGGGCCGAAACCTTGGAACGCGCGTGCGAGCGTGAAAGAGACGTGTTGGGAGGGTCTGTTGGCACATGGGTGCGAGAACTATAAGTGTAGAGAAACCGTTAATGTGTAGAGTAGTATTTATAAAATGATTAAGAGTGGTGTATAATAAAACTCTAAACTAAATAAGGAAGAGGAATAAACTTACACGAAAGCATAATAAAGCTAGGCCTAATATAGAAATTATTCAAAACATTCTAATAATGTTCATGGTCGAGAGACGTTTATTTAAGACATTAGGGATCACATATAGTTAGAGATGGCAAACCTTTCAATACCCATGTTCTTCATGGCCATTGTAATTTCCTTTTCAGTAGCTCCCTTCGCTCGAAAGTCGTTCAGTTTTTCCTCCACCAGCTTTTTCTCTGCTTCGACGTCTAATCCAGGGGTCCCATTAAGTGTTTCTCCCATGCGATAAGGGTCCTCTAGTATTAGCCCACCCCTTTCGCCACATACATAGGCTGAAAAAGACACTCCTAATTAATAATTAGACAGGCTTAAACCTATTATAACCACAAATTTGTTTGAAGAAAGCCAACTGATTATCTCAATGGTATACTTTCACATTAATTGTGGAAATAAATGTTGAGCAATAATGGACCGGCAGGGTTCGGCATACTAAAAACAAAAGAAGAAAAGAAATTGATGAAATTGGAAAGGATTTTACTAACCTGTTGATACATGGAGAATCACCTGTATTCTAACACATTTTTTTGCAAAGCTTAAAACATGCTTAGCTCCTAATGTATTGACTCCCAATGCAACATCATATCTGCATGAAATGAAAATAAAATAAAAAATATAAAGTATTTCCCTTTTACATTTTCAAGTATACTAGCTAATGAATAAACCTTTTTTTATTATTATTTTTTTTTTATATATAATAATCGGGATATTTAGGACTTTGTTCCGACTAGATCTCTGAGACATACACAAATAGGATAAAGCTCAAGCTTTTGCCGTCAATATAACACTAAAGCCACGTTTAGTTTGCGGAATATGTCCCTGAAATGAAAAGACTATTTCATAGGAATAACTATTCTTTAGTTTGATAAGGGTATATTCCATGAAATAATTATTCCCTTGCGAAGAGGAATTCCTATTCTACTAAAAAATGAGAGGAATAGTTTTTTTTTTTTTTGAACAAAAAATGAGAGGAATAGTTATTCATTGGAGTAAAGACGACATTTTCCAAAAAAAAAAAAAAAAATTCATTTTTTATTTTCTTTGAAATCTTTTTTTTATAAATAAAAAAAAAAAAGGTAAAACTAAACCCGAAAGAGGTTGGCCGACCACCCATTGCTGTGGAGGGCCAAGGGTGGTGCAACCACCCTTGGAATGCCTGGGGGACCATCCCTAGGCGTTCCGGGGGTGGTGTAACCACCCCTAGAGCAACCGAAGCAACAGGCCACCTTCGGCCACCTCCGATTCAACTGTGGGTGGCCGGCCAGTTTATTTCAAATTTTTATTTTTATTTTTATTTTTATTTTTTGGTTTTTCTTTTTTTTTTTAGTTTGATTTTCTTAAAAAAAAAAATAATAATAATATAATAATAATGTAGGGTTTCTTTAGTTTAATTTTTTTTTTTTAACTCCGATTAAAATGTGTGAATTATTACCAAACAAAAGAATAGGAATAACCATTTCATCATCTTTTATTTACAAGAATAGCTATTCATTTTCTCAATGAAATGGTCATTTTGTAAACTAAACAAGCCTAAAAAATCATTTGTAATTAAAGGAGTCAAATCAAATGACTTACCACTCCGGTAAACTCAAACGGAATAAACATTTTATAGAACATGATGATTACCTTTCATCAAAATTTGTAGTTGCAGCTAAATTGACAATGACATCAATTTGGTTCCACAGCTCTTCCCTCAAACTGGAGTCCTTCAAGCCCAATTCCTCTAGAGAGATGTCTCCAGGCACCACAGCTACTTTCTCAGAGATAAAAGAAGATAGATTCGTACCCCATTTTTCCTTCAGAATTCGAAACAAGTCCTTCTCTATGATCTACAAATAGAAGTAGTCATCAAATACATATGAGTAAGCCATGAATTTAAATTCCAAAAAGTGAGAGGAAATGAAGCCATATACAGTACTTTCATTTTCATAGGACTTAATTAAGGTCATTAATTTTTATTATTATTATTATTATTTAGATGATCGAATGAATTTCTACTAACAAAACAAAGAACCCAACACCCTCAAGCAAAAAACTGCTAGAACCCCAGATGCCAACAAACATCTTCCTACAACCAACATCCAAAATTCAATATTCTGAGATTTAACACTATACATCAACCTTACCACACAGTATTTGAACAACTACATTCCAAAAAGTAAACCGTGCTTGCTTTTTTGTGTTTTCTCTGTCCTTGCTTCACAAATAAGCAACATTAAGATATCTGACTCTTCCTATTTTCTTACCACTCTTGCAGGAGCAAATACAAGACACGGCAAAGAATGATATCTATACATATATGTGTGTGTGTATATATACACGGTAATATATATGTATATATACGAAGCTGTCTGTATATATACATATATATTACCTCATTATGCAAACGTTGTGTGGCTGACTTGGCATCCGCTGCTCTTAGAAGAAGGTAGAGCTTCTTCACGTTTGGTTGTACCCTTAGTACTTTCTCCACAAAAACTGCATCCATATATACAAGCAACGTTATCAGCACCAAAATCATTTTACACACACACAAAGAGAAAGAGCTAGAGAAAAGATATATATTGTCATGTACTCTTTGCCAGAAAGCCAGTGGCACCAGTGACTAAAATGGCCTTGTTTTCAAGGAGCTGAACTACACTTCCGAACTCCATGGTGGAGAAATGTCTGCAGAGAGTAGAGTGAGAGAGAAGAAGAAGAAGAAGACGAAGAATGTTCAGAAGGAACCAAGAGACAATATGTCATTTCATTTCATATAAAAAGGGATTAGGAAACAAGCAGGTGGTGGAGTACACGCAAAGCGGGTGGTGATTGTTTTCCGGCTGGTTAAACTATTTTTCTATAGAAGCAAATAAACCCACTTCACCGTCCTTTAATCTAAAAGTTTAATTTCAATCGGGTGGTCACCTACACAGGCCCAGCCGACACATGTCACCTGCGAGGCTTCTGACATAAATTTGAAATGTACGTGCCTTATTTTGTTTCGTATATCTAACCTACCCTCTGCCTCTAATTAATTATTCCGTGTAACTCTTTCCTAACTGCCAACGCTCTTACTAGCTAGTGCTACTGTACTAAAACCTGCTTACAGCTGCAGATTTTTCCATTGTCTTCCATGTTAATAGGCTTGTATATACATATTGTATCATAATTAGGGTGGTTTATCATTCGTTTGGGTATTGAATTTTGAGAATTAGTATTGAATTCTAATTCTATTTACAAATATCGAGGTAAAAAATTGTGTTAAGATGTTGAATTTTGAGATTGAAAAATATTATATTTTAATGGTAAGAAATGATTGAAAGTTTAAAAAGTTGTGTATAATGGTTGGTATTTTGAAAAGTTGTGTAAAATAATAATTTAAATAATAATAATTTATTATATATTGATTATTTAATTAAAATATAAATAAATAATTTTTTAAAAATAAAAAATAAAAAAAAAATGATGTAGGCGGCAGCCACCCCTTTGGGGGTAGCGCGCGGCCACCCCCAGTGGTCGAGGGAGGCCGCGCGGCCACCCCCAATGGTCGGGGGTGACCGCGCGGCCACCCCCGCTAGTTAGGGGAGGCCGCGCGACCACCCCCAATGGTCGGGGGTGACCGCGCGGCCACCCCCAAGGGTCGGGGGTGGCCGCGTGGCCACCCCCAAGGGGTGGCTGCCGGTTGTTTTTTTAATTAATTTCTTTTAATTTTTTTTTTATTTAAATTTGTATTATTTTATTATTTATATGTGAGACCCACGCGCTTTTTGGGAGACAGCTTGTCCTGCGCGTGGGTCCCAGCCATTACTCAAAATGTCAGCTTAGAATTCAAATGAAATTCGGGTCAAACTCGGGTATTCGGGCGGGTGGGCGGGTTTTAGAAAAAACTCGAGTGGAATAATTATTCCACTCTGCTGCCAAACGAACCATTGGGTTTCATAAGAAGAGAGGAAAAGAGCTCATTGTATTTTTCCTTGATACCAGGGAATATAAAATGTTGTTTGTTGTCATCTATATATGGACGTAGACAATCTTACCTACTTAACATTAAATTCTTGTGGCTTGATTTTAATTTGCTTCTTCTTTATTGATATTTTTCTTATGTGTGTTCTCCAAAGTCTAACAATATAGGTGTAAAATGTCAATGTTTTTGGGTGTATATGTCTTTCACGTGCGTATACAAATGCTTTGTTCAAGTATTGCTTTGTTGGGAAAATTATTATTCCCAAAGTCAAATGCAGGGCAGAGCTACCCCAAAAAAAAAAATTTCTTAAAAAAAAAAAGAAGAAAATTTAAATTTTGCCCCTAATTTTTTATATTTTTTTAGTTTTGGCCCCCCAAATCATTTTCTTTCAATTTGGCACCCCCATATCCTAAATCCTAGCTCCGCCCCTAGTCAAATAGGCCCATGACCGACCCAGCAAGACCCGTTCGGTCATGAGGGTCTCGAATATCCGTTGCATAAACACAAGGCGATATGGACGAAACATGCTAAAATGTTTATCCTAATATTATAGCCAAGATTCTCGGGATAAGGTTTGATCTCATAATCCCTAACAAGACGCAGAAGGACTCTATCCCGAGTTTTCCGGAATAGACCATTATCCCATAAAATATGGAATAAGATGCCTGATATCAACGTGAAATTAGCTGACAGGAAGTATCCTACCCGAATTGAACTCTTAGAAAGATAAGTCTAATCTCATACAATCTAGGGATCAGAATCCTAATTGAATTATATCAGAGCTCTCTAATTATCTTCGAACTGTGTGCCTATAAATAAGTTGGTACCCCAGGTACAAAATAACTCTAATCTCTCTGATTTTACTCTACTCTCATTATTCCTTGAAATTGTTTACAGAATCTGACTTAGGCATCGAAGTGGGACCAGTCGGCACCCCCGACAAGCTGTTTACTATTTTGCAGATCTTAGACAAGACGAATCATGAGGCGACACGTCACCAAACTGGAAACTGTATCAACATGCTTATACTTTGTTTCTTGTGATGGCCTATTTGGTGATGAAAATAAGTATTGCAAGTCTTTAAACACTTGGGTGGTGTTTTTGTGGTTGTAATTAATATGGAGTTTTTAGTATGTGTTTTACACTAGTGTCAGTAAATGCGTTAGATGGACGTCACGCTATTAGTCCAAAAGCACTCCAAAGAGACTCATTAGCAATGACATCAGCAAGTCGTACAATTGTAAGTGATCTAGATTGAGGAGTCATTGAGAGCACCATTAGCTAGGGCGTCAACAACACATCCTGATGTTGCTCAAGTTTGAAGACTTACAACGTGTCGTCAGCAACACGTCCTAACGCGATGAGTTCCAATAGACCCACCGAAAGGTTCATCAGCTGAGTCATCAGCTAGGCAGCCTGACGCCTTTGGAAATTGAATCACCACGAGGCGATATGGACGAAACATGCTGAAATGTTTATTCTGATATTACAGCCGGGATTCTCAGGATAAGGTTTGATCTCATAATCCCTAACAAGACGCATAATGACTCTATCCCGAATTTTTCAAGATAGACCATTATCCCATAAAATATGGAATAAGATACCTGATATCTACATGAAATTAGTTGACAGGAAGTATCCTACACGAATTGGACTCTTAGGAAGATAAGTCTAATCTCATACAATCTATGGATTAGACTCCTAATTGAATTGTATCAGAGCACTGCAATTATCTTCGAACTGTGTTGTATCTATAAATAGGCTGGTACCACAAGTACGAAATAACTCTAATCTCTCTGATTCTACTCTTCTCTCGTTACTCCCTGAAATTATCTACAGAATTTCACTTAGGCATCGAAGTAAGACCAATCGGCACCCCCGACAAACTATTTACAATTTTGTAGGTCTTGGACAAGGCGAATCACGAGGCAACACGTCACTAAATCGGGAATTGTACCAACATGCTTATACTTTGTTTCTAGTGATGGCCTATTTGGTGATGAAAATAAGTATTGTAAGTCTTTAAACACTTGGGTGGTGTTTTTGTGGTTGTAATTAATATGGAGTTTTTAGTATGTGTTTTACACTAGTGTTAGTAAATGCGTCAAATGGACGTCTTGACGCGATTAGTCCAAAGCACTCCAAAAGAGACTCATTAGCAATGACATCAGCAAGTCGTACAATTGTAAGTGATCTAGATTGAGGAGTCACTGAGAGCACCATTAGCTAGGGCGTCAGCAACACGTCTTGACGTTGCTCAAGTTTGAAGACTTACAACGTGTCATTAGCAATACGTCCTAACGCGATGAATTCCAATAGACCCACCGAAAGGTCCATCAGCTAAGTCGTCAGCTAGGTAGCCTGACGCCTTTGGAAATCGGATGTTCATACACTAAAAACCCTAGAGGTGTCCTAATAGGAGGACTACTAACATGTCCTGACACTGTTCGATGCCCTACATACTTTTAAAGGTTTTTCACATGTAGTGTTAGGTTTTCTAATAATTTCTTTATATGAGGATGTTTAAGCATGATTAGAAAATAACTAAAGTTGCACAAGTCGTAAGAGAGAGTGCTTAGCCTTTATTCTTTGTTGTGTGCTAAGAGAAATTTAGTTCGGAGCCTCCTTTGTCATAATTTTATTGGAGTGATCATTCAAACTCCACTTCATCTTCATCAACCGTATGAAGTCTATTAGTGGGTCGGTCTACATGCGCGATAGGAAACAAGTAGGAGTGCTTGTCTACATACAAAAGTAAAAGTCATTACAAAAGGTTGTAAATATACTTTGTATGTGTACTTTAAATGAATAATAATAAAAAATTATTAATGTGATATAAAGAGTGAAAAAAAGTTAAAATATTTTGATATTGATTAATACTAAAAAAAGTAAAAATAAAGTATTTAAATTACAACTCACGATTGTGTTTTGTTCCCAGCGTTACCAAACACTGTCCTGATTGCGTTGAAGTCAAACTTGTGTTTTTCAACATAAAAATAAAATAATGAAAATTGGTTCAGGAGAAGGACAAATGCACATATGTAAACTGACTGGAGTTATCCGTTACCTAAGGGCATCTCCAGCAAATGCTCTACTATAGTCAAAAAGTCAAATTTGGCTATTTTGTGACTCTTTCTTCCTCCAGCAGAGTAGTCATCTTGACTTTTTTCTTAACTTCATCAACAGTGTATAGCTACTACTGGCTATTCACTGTTCAACAGTTATCTAATTTTTTATTATATTTCTCTTTCTCTCACCCTCTCCCTCACTTCAGTCTCTCTCTCACTCGCTCACTTCTCATCTTCATCCCTCTCTTTCAATTCCGCATGTCCCCCACTTCCACGCTTAGGGTTCGACGAAGAAGGAAGGAGAAGAATCGGAGAAGGAGATCTGAGAAAGGTGGGTCGACCGAGGAGAGGTGCCGATTTTTTTCCGGTGAGCAGAGGCCCCGATTATCGGCAAGCAGAGGCGCTAATTTCGGTCGAGCAGAGGCACCAATTTTCCTGCGGGTTGTGGGTCGTCGTCCAACCGTTGAAGAGTGATTTCCGACGACTTCTAGAGGTTGAAAGGTGTTTTCTGTGGATTTTTCCTTAGTTGGCCGATTTGGTGTGTTCTCTGCGATGGCGTTAGTAATTTCGGTTGTGTGTGTTGGTTGTGTTGTGAACTTTCGGCCGTGTGTGTGTGTGTGTGTGAATCTCTTGTTGGATTTTAGACAAACCCATGAGATTTGTTGGAGAATATTTTGCAGTCCCTGTTTACTCGTGTCCCCTGATTTGTGAATTTGGATTTGATCAATTTTTGAGATAATTTGTGTTTGTTGTTGTTTTGGCCGGAAGTTAATTGGGTGTGGAATTCTACTGAAACCACCAGCAAGGAGGAGTGAACGGAGAGTGTTTTGGCCGGAAGTTGGTTGGGGGTGGAATTCTGGTGAACCCACTGGCAAGGAGTGATCGGAGAGAGAGAGAGAGAGAGGGGGGGGGAAGAGGGAGAAAAAAATTAAAAAAATAAAGAAAAAGATTAAAAAACAATATTTTAAGAAAATGCTGAGTGGAATAGAGATTATTATTAGAGTGTTTTTAAGATAGCCAGTGATTAAAGTAGAGATTGATACTTTTTGAGTAGCTATTTTAACTCTAATTGTTGGAGATGGCCTAACCTCATTAATTATAACCGAAGGACTTGAGAGGTTTGTTCCTCTGAACCATGTAATTTACCCTACTTGGTAGCTAATTCACATTTTTACTCTGCTTAGTAGCTAAGTTGTCAAATTTGCCCTTAAAAGCCGATTTTAGAAGTTAAATGCAAACCTACTATTGCTAAGGTAACACGACGCAGGCACCCACCTCTGCAAGTTTTTATTATTATTATTTTGTCCAGCTCTGCAAGTTAATTACAATAAATCATTCACAAAGAGTTGTATTTTCATATGAGATCGTTTACAATTATTTGTTTGAATTTAAAAGAATTTGAGTAAGAGATTATGAGATATTGCTTATAAAACTTACCTGACCGAATAACAATTAAGCTCTCAAATACGAACAAATAATTTGAAAATTTTCAAAACTAGTAGATTAGATAAAAAAATATATTATCAAATAACTCAAAATACAAAACACTTCTAAAAAAAAATATTTTACTTAATTTATTGTAGGTGGAGGGATCGGATATCGTTGGACCGAAAGAAAGGGGGTCGTCCTTAAGGAAAGCTCAGGCATCACAAAGGCCCGCCGGCCTCAGACAACCAAACGACCTAACAGCTTCAAATTCAAATAATCCACCCTCACTCAAGTTACAAGTACAACGGCACCCTACAATCAATTTCCCTATGGCCAGCTCACTCAGCCGCCTACTCAGGAGTACTATATAAAAGAAAAGGTTTCCTATTCTTACCTCTGACTAGAAAGCTCCCACTGACTTAGCCGTTAGAGTCCTTCCGATTTGGCCTTTCCAGACCGACGGCCGGACTTCTAACGACCTATCTCTTATTTTGCGGGCGGGTTTTTGTGTAGAAGACTGCCTCAATTCATTACGGTGATCCTTACACCAACCGAAGGAATATTTTTGACAAAACTTCATAAGAGATACACAAAGAGGCTAGGGAATATTGTTGTATAAAGTGGGTACGTAGTGGGTACATGCAGCTGATACATACACCAACTTTCGTGTGTATCTGCTTCGTCTATAAGAATAAAAGATAACAATAATCGATCTCTTTTTTCTTTTGGGATTTTAATTGTTTTCAACATATGCAATTATATATATATATATATATATATATATATCAACCACCAGCTGCTGGCTTACCTGTATGTTACTATGCTAATAAAAGAGGCAATGATGACAGCAGTGCTTACAGGAGCACGCATGTTGGGTTTTAAGCTCCACAGTTGATGGATACCTACACATAATTTTTTTTTTTTTTTTTTTTTTGAAGAAAAATATTATGAATTCGGACTGTATTGCTTGTTGGCAAGTTTATTTAATTCGTCTTTTGTTATTTTATTTTATTTTTAATTCTTCTTTTGTTAGTTGGAGTTGGAGAACAATTTAATGCCGTGTCTTGTAATTTTAATCATAGGTCAGACAAAGTGTACAAAATGAGATTGAACAGCTGCCCATCAAGAAAGGAATAAGAGCTCCAATATTCATCAAAAAAAAAAAAAAAAAGAGCTCCAATAAATGTCTCCAAAGGTAGCTCAATTCGTTGAGAATCACGCCTCATGAAACGAAAGTTATTAATTCGAATTCTTCCTCTCCCTTTTGTGTGGACATGTCAAAGAAAAAATGGGTTAAATTCATGATAAAATAATATTATATTTCTTTTAACATATTCTTCTATCTCATTCAATTTATATTTTTTTCTCTTTCTGGTAAGTTGATAGAAGTCTATGCATAATTTAAACGAAAAAATACAAACTTATTTGGATGTCAAAAATACGAACTTATAGACAAAAATTTTGTTTGCCAATGTAGTTTGTGTTGGAAAATAGAGGTGTTTTTATAGGAAAAAAAAATCAAAATAGGCTTTTTATAAAATGCATTGTTTTAATCTTTTACCAAAACGCATTTTGGGTTTTTTTAGAATAAAAATGTCAAAGAAGTGCTTTTTAAGTTATTTTTTATGTACCAAACAGACCTATTTTTACATGACAACTTTTTATGTACTAAAAATATTTTTTAAACTCTTTAATGCAATCTTTAAAAAAAAAAAAAAAAAAACACTTAATGGAATGGGTGTCCGTATTAGGTAGTTCTCCCTTTATCGATACGTAATGAAAAAGTTGATTTAAGGGAATGAAGAGATGGTTATCTCCCTCTGCATACATCAAAAAAGAATAGTAAGTAGTTGACAAATTATAGAACTAGTTCAGTTTAATTGAGTTTGGTTCTCCTGCACCGAGCAGTGGGCCACTATCTGATAGGGATAAAGGATTAGATAGGTTTAATAGTTGAGTTGGAATGGAATTTCAACTTATTAGGATTAGATTATTTAAATTAGGATCTTGAGGACAAGGTCCTTTTAAGGGTGTAGGATTGATAGGGATAAAGGATTAGATAGGTTTAATAGTTGAGTTGGAATGGAATTCCAACTTATTAGGATTAGATTATTTAAATTAGGATTAGATCTTATTTGAATTTGAATATTTGAACTTTAAGCATTATCACCTTAGGTATTATCTACTTGTATTTCTATTTAAAGACCATTTGGTCGTGAATGAGAAGGAAGAAAAGAATTGATATAGACTTTTGTCTTGTGGTTTGATTCCAACCTTAATTGGATTCACTTGGGGTCTGTCTCCAGCCATTAATTGGAGTTCACTATCATCTTTCCATTCCATTTCTACATTCATCATTATTTTTCATACATCCAATTAGAAATCTCGCATCACTATCATTTTTTCTCTCTCGGTGTTGTTTCTGTAAAATCAAGAGATGACGGTCTTACTCTCGATCTAATCCTTCTGAGGATTGGGAGTTTGTGGTGTTATAGAGTGTTGGGTTATATGGGTAAGGCGCAAGCGGCCGCCCAGTGAAAGAAAAGCCAAGAAGAGCTAGATACCGGAGAGATGCCCACAGTTGACGGGCATCTGGAATTCCAGCAGGA
Organism: Alnus glutinosa; assembly: GCF_958979055.1. Classification (NCBI taxonomy): domain Eukaryota; kingdom Viridiplantae; phylum Streptophyta; class Magnoliopsida; order Fagales; family Betulaceae; genus Alnus; species Alnus glutinosa. The sequence continues at coordinate 7,180,560 of NC_084894.1, read as the reverse complement.
TTGAAGTGGATCACAGTATGATGCGGCAGATCCTCCCCATGCCCATCTATCATGATCTGTGAAGGCGAGACTCCCGATAATATTCCTCACTCGTGGGCACATGATGGCCCCGCCTTCTCTTCTAGTTTGTGGTTGGCTGTTTATGGTGGCTCTCTAATGGATTGAGGTCTTTTGTTGAGGGCGTGTGGTCTACACGCGTCGTCATTGGCGACTCCTTGTGCTCATCTCCGACAGCCAAAGTTGTTTTTGTTTTTGTTCTTTCTTTTTTTTTTTTTTTTTTTTTTTTGTTATCACCCTTTGCAGCCTGCTAATTTTATATCAAAATATGTACTCTCTTATCTCCTCTAGTGGAACTCATGTGTAAAGTGCTTAGACAGCTACTCCCAAGTTAGGATCCAGTCTCTGACTTTATTTTTAGGGAATCTTTGTACCCCTAATCACTACCACCGACCATTTGGGTCTCATATTATAATTAACGGTTTCTTTGTTACAAAAAATAAAGAAATAAATAAAAATTGTGTTTGGTTCTCAACCAAACCTAAAATGAAATAAGCACTTGAAGTGGTTTTGTTTTATATCTAGTTTATCTAAAACCAGAGGGGAACGAATTTTATATTTGTTTAATATATATCATATATGAACTAATTAGAATCAATTCTCTAAACGAAATAATAATAAAAATAAAAAAACTATTAAAATGGCAATCTATATATATATATATAAAAAAAACACTAGAAATAATTTTAAAAAAAACATTAAAAAAAAAAAAAAAAAACAGCATTCCAACTCCGCCACTAGCGTCTTACTTAATTAATACACATTAGGAATTCAGAGAGTTTGTAAAAGCACAAAAAGTGATCAGCACCTACTGTTGAAAAAGAAACACACACACACACACACATATATATATATAGAGAGAGAGAGAGAGAGAGAGAGAGAGAGAGAGAGAGAGAGAGAGAGAGAGAGAGAGAGAGAGAGAGAGAAGTTATGAAGACAAAAAGTAAGTAATTTGAGTTGAAGGTTGGATCGCAACGGCTATATCTTTAAAATTTATTGTATCATTTCTAAAAAGCTATAGGGTTTTTGAAAAAATGTTCCAGGATATAATGAAGCCCTAGGATGATCACTTTAGAATTAGCATTTTCTAAAGTGTTGAATTAAAATGCCTTTAGATTGGGAAATGTAAAAAAAATAAATAAAAATAAAAATTGTTACCTAGTGTGTCATTGCATAGGACCAAATGGTCATTTTTATTGTAATTTTTGACACATCCAATGGTCCAAAATCATTTGATCAAATGATCTCAAATTGTAACCACTAGTAAATCCAACTTAATTAATGGACACCTTAAATAGCATATCATTAATCTCTTTTGGAACCACCAAATCCTTAAATAGCATATAATGTTTCAATGAAATGCACATTAAACTCTTTGATATAAAATATATTTCATAATCATTTGAAATACCCAAAATAAATAATTTTATTTATTTTGTTTTAAATAAATCTAACACCTACAACTCCCTCTCTCAAGATCACAACAACATTAAGAACAAGTCCATTTATCCCCTTGCTCTACAAATCTAATATTACTCTTCGGAGTATACTTCTTGCGAGAAGTATACGCTCTTTGAATAGCATCAACCAGTGACGGAGGGAGGGGGGGTTGGCAGCCCCCTCCCCCTCCCCCCCCACTCAATTTCATTAAAAAAAAAAATTGTAAAATATATATATATATATATATATATATATATATATATATAAGATAAAAATAAAATAAAAATTTAGCCTATTGGCTCCTACGAAAAAAAATATTTTGGCCGTTGGCCCCTTATCTATAAGAACTTCTGGTTTTGTCTCTGGCATCAACAGAATTGAAATAAATTATATTAAGAAAACACATGCGGTTAAAAAAAGAAAAAAAAAAAAAATAAGACGTACCAATTTTATAAATAGGGTTGGAGGAATCGAAAACTCCGCCACCATCATATAAAGCAATTATGACCCACTTATTGGACAAAATACTTTCTTTTTAAGTGTCACTATTTTGACCCACTTGTTGGACAAAACAATTTGGTTTTCTCTTCTCTTGAGGTACGGTTTTGATGTGCATGCACATGCTGTTCGAACATTGCATGTGGTTGCAAGTAAAACAAACATTCGAAAGCATGCTTCTCATGCAAGCTTCCACATGCATGGTGTGGCGTGAGTGTGAAGGGAAAAGAGACCAGAATCTAGTTTTGGCAATAATAATTAAGTAAAAGCACCTAAAAAGGTGTTTGCAAAGAGCACGTGATTCACTGGCAAAATCCACAAGATGATGCAATGAGATATATATAAATATATGTGGCTTAATTCGGTGCGTTTGGTATTTGGCATTGCGAATGATCGAGTACCATATGTTTGGTCTATGAGAGATTATTATAATGGTGAGATATATTGGTAGGCAATCGTGGATGGCTTTGCCATTAATTGGCTCAATTAATTAGCTTCTTGTTGGGCGTCGTCTGTCATTCATTAACATGCACGACAAGTAAGGGTTCATTATTGTCGTGGGCAGTGCCATAATCGGGCCGGTTCATTATTCATCACTAAATTATCTTACCTATTGCCCAACATTTTAGGCAAGCAGTCCCTTCTAGATTTTTGTTGGGGGAATAGTTTTCAATTTTCACGGATGAAGTAATTAAGGGTGGTAGTTTATGTTCACATATGCATATATGGTTCGGATTGTGTTGAAATTCGACCTATTTAATTTAATTAACAGGTCAAACCTCTTAACCTCATCCTTAACTCTTTAATTTTGTATTGAATTCATGTCGGGTTCGCGGATCGTGTAAAAAATTGTCAACTTTAGATGGAAGTGAGCAACTGGAGGTTCCCTTGTTAAAGTATTGATTAAGTAATTAAAATTACATCTTCGTATTAGCTTAATCTTTTGGAATAAGTGGTGATTTAAAATGGTATCAAAGCTAAAAATATTGAGTTTTTACATTGACTCCGTTATTTACTCTCATTTCAATTAAATATTTCAGATTTTGAGCATCACTTATTAAAATGTAGTTTGAGTCCACACGTGAGGGAGAGTGTTAAAGTATTAATTAAGTGATTAAAATTACATTTTCCTATCAGCTTAAGTTTTATGGTAAGTGGTGATTTAACACCACTTTTTTATATTTCTTGGTGTGTATGCTTTCCGAACAGAGAGGAAAAGTGAGTGTTTGTGAGACATACCTAAGCTCGGGAGATGATGAAACCTTTCATGGGCTTCTCACGGCCCCTCTTGGGCCTCTTGGGCTCTAGTGGCAATGGGCCTTTGAATCAATTACCCTTCAAGTAAAAACTTGGTCATAAAGACATTTAGTGCATCAAATTAGAACCACTCTAACTTGTGTTGTTTTATAAATTATGATAAATTTAATCATTTAATTAATATTATAATACGATGACACACGCTTCAAAAGAAACGTGGTATAACATCATCACATGTTCACATGGCTCTTAGGTAGTTTATCTTTGAGTACAAAGTATAAGCCATAACCACAAGACATCATTTGGCCTAACAAAAAATGGAAGCTCACATCAATCTAGAGACAAAGTTACGTCGTGGCCAGCTTAGACGGCCTATCTATATAACCTATGTATAGTATTCTGTTAGAGCATTTTCAGGAATATTATACATTTTAGTTAATAAAAAAAAACATCATTTTTTATTTTGTCTACTACTTTTTCAATACAAAATTCAACACATTTTTTATTTCCTTTTTTTTTTTTTAAATATTATTTCTCAATATTTTTTTATTGTTTGCTTAAAGTTTAAACCACCAAGTGAAATGACTACAGGAAAAAAAAAAAAAAAAAAAAAAAAAAAAAAAAAAAAGCTACAGTGACATGGCCACATCACTTTTCCAGCAGACGTCCTTCACGTGTTCTTGCCATAGCCAAGGTAAACTAACTCTTATCATTTTGAATGAAGGTGATAAAACAGTAGACAAGGACACAAGGTTAAATTAACATTTTATCTCAAATTTTGGACGGATAATATTCTAATACTCCATCTCATGTGTGTAATAAATGAAGTCGAACACGTAAAATATTTAATTAAAATGAAAGGTGAATGACAGAAATAAAGTTCAAACTCAAAAGCATTACTTGCTATTTGAATTTAGCTTCCTTGAACATCGGTCAGTTACTCCAACCTTGCCTCATCATGAAGTAGCCTCAGTATTGGGAGTAAAGATATGTTATTCAATAGACGAGTAATTTTACATAGCATCCCATGTTCTCATTGTGTCCCTTCAAAATTGATGTACATTTTGATTTAATGGTAATTTTAAAAGTCACGCCAGTTTTGGGAGACATAAGAGAGATATGTGGGTAACATTTAGAATTACTCTTAGCAGACTGCTATACATCTGGAATGATATAACAGTAAAAATCAACCCTTGATTTTTCTTTTCTACAAGCTTTTACTTATCCAAATGATGATTTTTAGTACAACGTCATTCTAATTGTATCACAGTCTACTAAATAACACTGCCCCCGAGATAATCTCATCCATATGAGCCAACTAACCAAGCTTTTGGGTCCATACCACAGCATATGCCTATTGCAATTTGCAAATGCTTTGTATTTAAATTTGAGGTTTAGACCGAGCTACACGTACGGTAATGTGCTTATATGAACTCCGACTCTTAGATTGAGAGATCATATTATTATTCAAGGGACCGGATCCTACAATTGGGGATCTTGAAAATTTCTCCTGCCCGCTTTAATTGGGTAAGGGATGTGAGGGTCGGTAGGGTCCTTTCCTGTTTAGGTAAGGGGTTTCATGTCTGAACACAGAGCTTTTTATTTGAACAAGTTGTTCAGGCAAAGAGCTCCCTACTCAGACAGAACATTCTCTCTTACAAAAAGCTGCGATTCTTCTGTCCCCTTCTCTTTGGGCAAATCCCTATCCTTACTCAAGATATGTAGTCAAAACTACCTTAGGACATTTCAAAGAAATTGTAGATTCTCAAATTATGTGAATTCAGGTCATTTCTTGCATCGAACAATGTGAAAAATGCTACATATTAAAAATTTGATATGTTACCAATAAGAATCGAGTATATTTTCATTAGGTTCTTGCACTTTATGTCGTAAAAAAGCTTTAAGCAAAAAATTATTTTTTTAGTTTACTAAAAAAGTCTCTTCAAAAGTAAAGAAAAATCATTTAATTTTTTTTTTTTTTTTTGAATGCCTTGCTAACATGCCGCTGTTTAATAGGCAGTATTTTTCAAGCCGTTAAATGCAAGGAACGGCATGAATTCACATAATTTGAAAACTACAATCTTTAAAATTGTAGTAGATCGCAATCCAATCAACTCAATGCTCGAGAGCAAGGAACCACGTGAAATTTGTTTCATTTAGTATCAGACCCAGGCACAACGCTTTTATGCTACACTTCGCATATAATTTGAATGTTTCCATTTGGTTTCCAATAATGCTTAAAGGCCTTTATTCTTGCAAAAGCTTAAACAGCCCAGTTGGTCACTCAGGCTGAGGCCCTAAACAAATTTGAATATGGTCGGCTTTACTGCATGAACCTCAGCTTTACTGCTTGTTCAGAGAAATAGATTTAAAAAGAAAAAATCGGCCTTACTGCATGAAACAATTTTGCCACCATACCATGGAAAAGACTAGTAACTTTTGATGGCTAGTCCTGTCTAGTTTTCAGAACACTGGTACATGCAAAAGGTCCAAAGACATTGATTTCACCATTCATTATCATTGAACTTTTAAGCTTCAACCAAGGGGCAAAAACAAAATACTAAATCATTGGTCATTGGCAATATTACACATTGTACAGTAATTGATCATCTGATCTGTGTAGCAGTCTCATATAGTAAATACAAGTTAGAACCTATCTGATCCAATTAGACAGGAGAGCCGGAAAGATGCGAAATTCACACAATTACGATTAACATCATTATACAAGAAATAAGATCAAGTCGATGACAAAAAACTGATGATGCAAGGGCTAGTTGAGATTTTTGGAGCATGACAAGTAAGATAGATGTGTTGTTTCAAATCCAGATGCAGCTTCATAGAGGAGCTTGAGGGGCATAGATCAGTCAATTTAGGAGCGCTTTTACACAACAAATAGCCTTCTTTAAGCAAGGAAGCTGATATGGGCAAGATTAACCCCGACGCAAGATCAACTTCAGAAACATGAAGTTGGTATGCCCCTATTGAAGAAATCAGCTCCTAGGGTTAAAAATTGCAGAATTCAAGAACATGCATCTTTTCCTTGCAGCATCAGATTAACTTGATCTGTCACCGGTGGATCTGAATTAACTTGATCTATTGTTGGTAGTGCAGAATTTGCCTGATCTTTTGTCACCTGGGTCGAGTCCTTTTCATCCATAGTTGCAGGGCTGGTGTTCATATGATCTATTGCTGCGGGGACAGAGTGCGTTTGATCTGTTGCTGGTGGGGCAGAGTGCCTTTGATCGGTTGCCATTGGAGATGACGTTGGTGGAGAGGAATTTTTTTCGTCTAAATTAGTTTCAGCACTCTCATATTCCAAAAGGAGATCCATGAACTCATTAAGCAATCGCTGGACTTTTCTGTTTGATGCCATTGCTGGAAGAATATCTTCTCTTAGAAGTTTGTGTTTTCTCATTCCCTGCAGTGACCCAAAACAGTATCTTATACAAGCCCTCAGAATTCTTTCACAAGGATATATATAGTTCATGAAAATACAAAAGGAGAAAAATCATTGTATCCATATAGAGAAACCTTCTATTTCAATGCAAATAAGGTAAGGCTATACTCCAAAAACATTTTAAAGAAAAAAAATATGCCAACAGAAAAACTGTCTCAGAAATTTGGAAAGAGGACGAGGTGTGGAGGAGAGAAGACAGACTGTTCGCTTCAAAATCTCTATGCGATAAGAGTGTAGTTCAACAATCCCATAAAATTTAGACAGCTATTGGGTTCACCCCATGCCATAATTTGCCCCATCCTACTGATGGATTCCACCATCAATGGTAATTAATTGATTTATTATCCTAGGGATGTCTAAACACAACCAAACTGTAATACTTTATCGATCCTTCTAATTGCAGACAAGCTCCAATCAAAATGTAATAATTGCTCTAAAGCCCCTATTCTGTATGTATCAACGCATATGTTTGGGGCCATCAATGAAAAACATAGACTGACAGAGGCATTTGGGAGCCCTTATGAGGCGTTCAATTCAAAGAGATAACAACAAACTCAGATGCAATGCCAGGTTGATGCCCAAAATGGTCCCACAGATACATATAGGTGCATCCATTGTGGCAAAAACAAAGTCAAATAACAACATCATCAGATAGTCAACCAGCAAATTTCACCTTGATAGTTCATCATGAATAAGAATGCAAAAAAAATGGATCAATTCCCCTGCCCTCCCCAGAGAGGGAGAGAGAGAAGCCATCCAGTTGATGAAAGCACTTATAATCTAGTATATTTTCCCTATATAATAGAAATAATCAAAATATAGATGCAAAACAGAACACATAGGAGAAAAAAACAGGATATAAAGAGCATCTTAGATGCATCATGTACAAATAATTTCCTAAAAAATAAGGCAAAAAACAGGTTCTACCATCCAAGGTATATGTAAAGTACTAAAGAAGGGTAACAGAAGTCTTACAAGCACACAAGGATCCCATGCCAGGTTCTTTGAATCTGAAGATGTGTTTTCTGCCATCCCAGTTGGAGGTCCAAGAAAACTCTCACAGACTTCTCGCAAACGAGACTCATCTGCTTCTCTGCAATCAATAAGAATGTTACTTATACTGTCCCACTCATAGATGCTAAATACAATTACTATTCAATATTTATTCAGCATTAAAGGATATAATTGTCCAGTTAATATAAAATCAAACACTATACAGCATACACTCCGATTACATCTGACAAGAAAACTTATGGTTCACCCTCTGAGATAGGCCCATATGTTGTTTCTTACTAATGAAAGCACAAGCTGCATTGCAATTGTTTTTTCACAAAAGACTATTTAAGACAAAAAAAAAAACTGTAGGAGTTGGCATATCTTATATCAGTACTACTGAAGGATTATGCTCATTTCCTGAACAATCATTTACAAACCTTGATTCAACTAAAAACAGTTTGAAGTAATATGAGGAGAAATACAAAAGGAAATATATACAATAATTGGTAAGACATTCATAACATATAACTTCAAATGCATAAAATATTGTTTATATATAGATCATCATCTTTGCCACTGTTGCAGAGAGATTCAAAGAAACAAGAACCGAAGACAAGATTTTTTTACAATCAAAAAATCTTTTGTCATTGGTTCTTGCCACACAAATAAGCAAAAGGAAGAGCATAGCAGCAAAGTCCAACAGGAGGGCCTATATAGTGCATGTCCATTCAAATACCGGTTGGAGGCAATACATAGTATCATGTACAATCAATTTTATGGTTACATTATGTAATGAGGAGCAATGGTTCTAAATAAGGAAGACAGTTTTTTACATTGAGTTATTCCATGTTCTAGAGTAATAAAATAAAATAATGACAAACAATAAAAGTAACAAATACAGCCAAAGGAAATGTTAAATATTGACCCAGGAAAGAGAGAGATCTTTGGGTGGTGGGGGGAGTTAAACAAATCTGAAAGACTACATCTCAAAGACAAAATATGTGAAAGAAAAAGATAGGGAAAAGCTCTTTGCCAGACAAAACTAGAATATTACTCACAAAGGGGCCAATTGAAAAGGTTAAAAAACCCTAAAATGACAGGGGGGCCGGGGGGGGGGGGGGGGGGGGGGGGGGTGGAGTTTACCTTGCAAGGAAGCGTATGTATGACAGGAGGCACTGGCGATATTCATGAGGAGACTTCAAAGCCAAAGAGGATGCCAACTGAGCTTCCAAATGAGCACGTGTCTGCACTCCATCGGTCACTCTATAACAAGAAACAACCGCAGGTCAATTGTACAAGAAGCATGTAAATTATACTGGCGACTTCACACTGAATTACTGAAAAAAGAGAACTGAAGAGATGCGGAAATATAAGTATATACATTGGGAGTACTTTGAAAGTTAGGAATCAATCTAGAAATAGTCATTAATAAATCCGGAGAATTTCGAAAAAGAATTCAAGATGTTTAATAGTCCTGCAAGTTCAACAAAAATGAGAAAGAGGGAAAAGAAAGAAACGCCAAAGTGGTGGTCACACTAGTATTCACGACATAATGCGTACTTCTATTACCCATGTTAATAATTTTTCCTAAAATCCAAGTACTATGCTTCTTCAAAACTAAAGAAAAATATTCAGCCTGACATTCTGACTTTAAATCTAACCACATCTTCAATTAAGGCCCGCCATTGACACATGGCAGATAAGTCCAACAGCCATCATGAATTTACACCAACTACATACCTGCTCCAACCAGGCTTTCTTGCCATATACTTCCTAACATCAACCTGCAATGCAGCCAGCTCGCCACTCTGAACTGAACCCAAATTCCAGGAGCTTGCAAAGTTTGAAGCAGGGAAGCAGTCATCTGCAACCCTTAACCAACACATGAGACTCATATCAAAGAGGAAGGCATGGCGAGTAGCCAGAACCACCAGAGGAGAACCAGATCTTGATAGCTTTGCAGATATAACTTTGATTGTGCCTAGAGAGCAATCAAAAGAAAGACACATAGAACCACCCGATTAAAGGGCACAGTTGTCAAGAAATTAAACAAAATTTCCAAACTTCATAGACAAAGTATATGGCTTTTTTTTTTTTTTTTTTTTTTTTTTTTTTTTTGATAAGAAGACAAAGTATATGGCTTCTCAGCAATTATTATAAATAACAAAACCCTTGTTAAACAAATTTGAGAGTTTGTGATACCTGCATCTTTTGCAGATGAGTTTGGGTTCAATGCAACCAGAGATCCCAATGAGTCGTGAAGGAGACAGTTCCGGTTATATAGATCCCAAACATACATTGTTCCTTTCCTTGTGACTAGCAACAACTTCCAGCACTCATCACAATCTATAAATGTTGCTGCTGATCCCATCATCATGGTTGGCATAGCTCGTCTCCCGCACTTTGTGTAAACCTTCCCAGCAGAAAACAGACATAAGATGGTATACTAGTTCTAATAAATTGTACAAGCTATTATCTACATCTGAATTTCCATGAAATTTATAAGAGCATCCTCAACGAGCTCTCTAAAACCCACTTTTAGACAAAATCTGGAGAAATTTTACTAAAACCTCATACATCAAACTCTCTATTCCCCTATCCATTTTAGAGCTTGTCAGACACCAAGCCAAATATGGAGAACAAAATCCATTCTCTACTCCAATTTTTTTTATGTTTTTATATTTACCTTCACACTCTCTCTCTCCCCCACATATGAAGTGGTTGTTCTAAAATCAATAAAAAAATAATATTTAGTTGAAGTAGAGAAATATTGAATTTTGAGAATTAGAATTAAATTCTAATTCTATTTACAAATATCGAGGTAAGAAATTGTGTTTGGGTGTTGAATTTTGAGATTGAAAAATATTATATTTTAATGGTAAGAAATGATTGATAGTTTAAAAAGTTGTGTATAATGATTGGTATTTTGAAAAGTTGTGTGAAATAATAATTTAAATAATAATAATTTATTATATATTGATTATTTAATTAAAAATAAATAATTAATTTTTTTTAAAAAAAATAATTGAAATCAAAATTAAAAATTAAAAAAAAAAAAAAATGAAGCAAGGGTGGCTGCCGGTTGGCAGCCACTCCTTTGGGGGTGGCCCGGCCACCCCCAGTGGTCCCCCGGGCGGCCTCCCCCCAGGCCTCCCCCAGTACTCGGGGGAGGCCGCGCGGCCTCCCCCAAGGGTCAGGGGTGGCCGCGCGGCCACCCCCAGTACTCGGGGGAGGCCGCGCGGCCTCCCCCAAGGGTCGGGGGTGGCCGCGCGGCCACCCCCAGTAGTCGGGGGAGGCCGCGCGGCCTCCCCCCAGGGTCGGGGGTGGCCGCGCGGCCACCCCCAGTAGTCGGGGGAGGCCGCGCGGCCTCCCCCAAGCCGGCAGCCACCCCTCTGTTTTTTTTTTTTTTAATTTCTTTTATTTTTTTTTATTTAAATTATTAATATTAATTTTTTTTATTTTATATTGATTTAAATTATTAATATTAATATTTTTTTAGTCAACTTTTTCTGCGCTGGGTCCCACCAGTAATTTCAAAATTCGGGTCAAAATCCGGGTTTTTGGGCGGGTGGGTGGGTTTTAGAAAAAACCCGGATGGAATAAAATTTCATTTCTAATGCCAAACAGTTTGAGTGTGTTGTGAGGTGTTTGAGAAGTGGCTAACTAAAATACTAAAAAGTAGATTTTTTTTTTAGCTAAAATTTGGAGAAATTTTAGAGAGCTCATTGAGGATGCTCTAATTAGCCGATTTTTTTTTTGAAAGAAATGCTTTCCACCCAGTTGTCCTCTGGGCCTTGATTAAAATTATCAGCCCAGGAACCCTATGCTATTCATTAGTGATGTCTAGAAAAATTTGTCAATGTTTGTAAAATGTCAAATTCTTCAAAAACATGGTAATAAATAAGTAAAAGGATCACAATAAAGAAATAGTTCGGCAATGGAATGTCTCTCAACAAGGCATTAGCAACACCTAATAGTTAATTTGTAGGTTCAACATAACATAACAATCAATCAACAGCCACACCAAATATTATGATGCAAGGTTTTGTGATAAAGGGCATTTCAACTATGAAGAGAAAGAATCGAAATATATCATTAGTGTCTTCAACTTCTACAATATCAAGAACATTTTGAAACTACAAAACAAATAAGAAAGAACCCCCCAAAAAAAGGGAAAAGAAAGAAACAAGAAATAACATTTAAATTTGAATACTTACCTGTATGCATCCATCTTCACCTCCAACTGCCCAGAAATTTGCATTTCCAGCTAAAACGGTGACTTTTCCCGAGATCCTGTCAGACCAAAGAGTTTGAGACCCCCTAGTGCAAATAATTTCTGTTTCTTTCATCATGAATGTATTTCCCACCCCAAAAATATCATTTGCAGCATGTTCTCTAGGTCGAGCTTCCAAGCAAAAGGGTAAGGCATCATCTCCTTCTTTCTTATCAAACACCCTGATAGAAAGAGAAGTACTAGAAGCAGGCAAAGAAGTAGAAGCCTTAGCACTCCCGGACTGTTCCACATTGATGCTTCCATCTCTGCCCGTGGAGACTGGAACTTTCTCAATAATGAGACTCTCAGAAATTGTAGCCCTAGCGGTGATTCCAGAACGCTCCTTTAGATCAGAGCTTCGGCCTACCGCTCCCCTAACAAAACTTTCTTTAAAGCCAACCTCAGTAGGAACCAACCCATTATCATCCTTTCCGCGATCAGATGCAATAAGAGGAAAGTCGAGTGCTTGGGACTGAGCTGCGCTAGAAATATTTTCCTGTTGAACAGGCACTCCAACTGCTTCTGGAATTATCCTCTTTCTGCCATCAGGGCATCTATACTCTCTTTGTTTTACAGGACTAGAAATCCGGGAAGAAGTTGACACTTTATTTAACCCATCAGCAGCAGTTCCACCACTCTTCTTCCCATCATCAGCTTGAGGCTCACTCTTTGTTGCAACCTCTGTATCAAGGGAAGATTTTATCAGCGTCTGCTTTTGCTGAATGTCTGCAACAACTTTTTTGCTCGGCGTTTGCTTAGCTGAAGCTGCTTCAAGCAGTAGCTGTGCTGGGCTTTCTACTAAGTTTGCCTCTCGACCTCTCACATCCCCATAACGATTTCTTTTTAACTCATCCAGTTCAGCATCACTTAGTCTGTGGCCAAGTTCTTTCACCTCAAAATGGAAAGTAGCCACTGACCCGTCCAAGGAGCAGGCAAAAAGTGAATATCCATCAGGACTCCTGTTCCAAAAAGAGAACAAAAAGATTCAAAAGAGGAACAACAAAGATGTAAAAAGAATAGTTAGAGAGTCAAAATTCAAAAAGAATATCTGAACCCATATCCCAATAGTTGAATATTTTCCAGAAATTACAGTCGTACCAAGATAGATCCACAACACTTTGTGTAAAGAAATGCTTCGCCACAAAGAGAGGACGAGGACTTGCAGTCGTCCATACAGTTATAGTACGGTCCTGACTCCCAATTGCAATAACATTATATGGCTGTGGTTCTTTGCCTCCGGTCTTAGAAGCTCCATTACTCCACCCAACAGATGCAGATTTCACTTCGTGAGTATTGGTGGAATTCCTTCTGAACATTGAATGATTAAACTTCACCACAATAACTGGGGCATTATGTCCTAAGAAGTCAAAAGTGGCAGACCATTCCCCTCTCTCCAGAACAGGTGCAGAATGCCTTGGCTTCTGGAAACCGTGAGTGGTAGTAATAAAATGGCCACAAGGGGACCATCCAAGCCGCCTGAAAAAGGTAGATCCGAGCTGAAAAGAACATAATCCAATTAGAACATAGAAATTAAAACTGAAACAATATAAGATTCGTTAAGGATGAACAAACATACAGATTTAGCCCAGTGACCATCTGTTCTGTGAGCAAGGCTCCAATCACTTGTTCGCCAAATAATGACAGTCTTATCGTCTGATTGACTTGCTACAAAGGAGCCAATGGGATCCCAAGCAACTCCTTTAACCAGGCTAGAGTGACCCCTAAGAACAGCAGTGCAAATGCCATTGCTCATATTCCAGATATGGACGGTGTTGTCCAAACTCCCACTAGCCAACGTTGAGTCATCCGGAGACCAATTAAGATCCACCTACTTTAAGCATGGAAAAACAACTCCCAGGTTAGATGATACCCAATGAGAACACTCATGTAATAAACATAGGTGGCATTTGATCGCACATAAAACTGAAAGTCTTCTTTTTTCTTTAATTTCTTTTTCACTACGGAGGAACAAACCCATATTTTAAAGTGAAATTATGAAGAAATAAATTAGTTGCTCAAAGCAATTGATTTTTGAAGTCTGGAAAAAAATACTCGGACCATCCCAATTATTTGTTCACCTTAGAAAATCCAACTTCTTATAGTTGATGCATTGTCTTTGAAATAAAAAGTTACCAGTGTCCAAAATCACCTTTCTTAATTCAAACTCAAATAAAGTAAATAAAAAAATAGTATTGTATTTTCAAATAAAATAAAAAGTAAAGCTATTAAAATTATGTCCGTTGACTTTTCAATATCAACATTATTTATAGACATCCCAGAATGGAATAGTGGACAAACAATATGGGACAAAGGGAGTAATAAAAATATAATCAAACAGCAAGATAAAATTATTCCAAAAATCATCAAATGAAAGGTTATATTTTTATTTTTGTTAACTGACAGTATCCCATTTGTAAAAGCGATTTCATTACCACATCTGCAGTGTGTCCTCTTAAAGTCATTGCAACTTTCCAGTTCTCAACATCTGGGGGCTCTCCACTGCCAAACTCAGTGGTTCCTGAACCAGGCTTCCTTTCATGAATTAAAATCACCTGATCATCAGAACCTGATGCAACATACCTACCGTGTTTAGCCCACCGAACACAGTTGACAGAACCAAAGTGGTCACGGAGGGTCGCAAGAAGCCTATGTGTGGATTCATCATTTCCTAAGTCCCTACTAACAGACTTCATGTTCCAAATACGGACCTGCATTCATTGACGGGAGGGAGGAAAGCAAGCTGTCAGATTTACTAGTATGTAACAAATAATGCTTGCATACATAATATTTCTGGTAACGCGAGTCGTTGTGTGCATGTGATGTATGTGCACGACAAATTAAAGTTATTCCTTCAGTCCCATATTGTCGGTCCTTTATTTGAGATGTCCCAAAATATTAGTCACTTTCAAAAGTTAATGGACACCTTTTAATTACTTTTCCAACTTACCTCCAACTTTATTTAAAAAATCAATACTCCAACTTTTTCATTTGCGTTATTGAGTTTATGTTGAGGAATCTAGTTTTGAAAAGTTATATCCTTTTATTCAAGAAAAAAATTGCATTAATGATGTTCCTCTTAAAAGTTGGATTTTCTATACAGAACCAACAATATGGAACAGAGGGAGTATTTTTTTAACATTAGAAATTTTATTATTGTGAATTAAGGAAAAGAATATCAGTGATTACTAAGAGAGAGATACAGAGAAGAGGATTGCAAAAAGTGGGAGAGGAAGTGGTTGAGGTGATTATTGTAAATTTAAATATGATTACTTAAATTATTAAACTACTTCAATAACTTTACAAGGTTAATTCTTTTATTTAAGGAATTAATTGTCAAAGAAAATGGTTTTTTAGGAAACCTTGTCAGCAAAATTACTAATTTAACTACTATAGGTTATCTTTAGTAGTAACAAAAATAAGAATAGTGGTGCCATGTGACATGACATCAAAGAAGGTGAAGCAATGTTAAAAGCATATAAAATTTACCAAATCCTTCAATAGTAACGCATAGAGGCTTACTCAATTTTCAAATATAACAAAGGACACTGGTTGCAAACAAAAAAAAAAATGCAATCAACATGCCTGTATAATTACACATACAAATAACATTTTCCGCTAATAATCACAATCCTTTAATACTCTTTAGTCCAATGCCAAGAACAAGACAGGTAATAAGTTTACTTAATGATTGTATTATTGCAAACACGTATATTTAACATTTCTCGATTTAATAGTATCTCCGGTCACCAAAGTGTGTGTGTGTGGGTGGGGGTGGGGGGGGGGGGAGAAAGAGAGTATTTATTGCATAAAGCTCAAGCCGCATTACAAAATCAACACCTGTATTTCCAGCATTAATTCATTGAATATCAATGGAAACATTGCTAAAGGAGGATTCTAGACCAAAACATGCCGTTTGGTAAGTTCCCAAAAGTTAGTTAGCATCCAACACCCCCCCCCCCACAAACCCCACCCACACACAATAAAATAAAAAATAATATATATATATATATATATATATATAAAATAGCAAAAAAAAAAAAAAAAGCGTGAAATGCATCTCTGACCAGCAATTTTTCTTTACATATTTCATTGCTAAAACCACAACATTGAGAATGATATGCAGATTAGGTATCTATGGACGTGGCCCTAGATAGGACAGAGTGGGATACATGCAGACAGCCCCTTAGTTGAGATAAAGGCTTAATTAGGTATGTCTTGTCTAACAAGCATATATGAAGAATTGATTGAAGTTATGAAAATTGTCAACCGTTCCCACTGAAAGCAAGCTCAGGGTTATCAATTGTATAAATTGTCATGAAAGTCCACTCTGGAAGCACTTATTACAACATGTTCTCTCAATTTCAAAGCAAAGAAAGTAAAGCAACGTTTGTTTTAACGTAAAATGATTTTTGAGGGAAAATACTTTTGGTTGAAAACATTTTCCAAGGAAATCACTGATTTTCCATTATCTAGTTGAGACTTGATAATAACATTGAAAAATATTTCAATTGTTTGGTTATTACGAATTTTTTTTCTTTTTGATTGATAAGTTCATCAAACCCATGACCTCACCCCACACCTTGCTACAAAGGAAGGAAGTACCATTTGAGCTAAAGCTCATTGGCAGTACAAAAAATATTTTCCCACTAGAACTAGAAAGGGTGGAGGTTTGTGCTGGGTGGGGGCCCTGCATAGTAGAGGGAAAGGGGGAAGCGGGAGACACAGGAGGAGGAAGTTGTTTGCAGGCTGGGCTGCAATGCAGGGGGGATTTGGGGGGGGGGGGAAGGGGGGGGTGAAAGGTTACAACGAGATAGGGGAGATGGCGGGCAACAAGAGGAGGAAGGTGGCGCTGAGGGAAATCACATGACGCAACAAAGGAGTAGGCTACAGCCAACACCACTTGCCTTGACCACGCCCAAAGGTTTACAATATCAATGACGTTTGATGACATGAAAAGAATCGAGGAAAAGAGAACATAACTTCGAAGAAGAATAACAGTTCTCGGTTTCTGAAGGCCCTAACATAAAAATTTAATATTCTTACCTGTACCGTTTTTCCTAACCCAAAATCCTCAGCAACCAAGCAAAGCATGAAATACGGAAAAGAATCAACCAGCTAGGCCAAATAGCTGTACTGGACAGTTCTAGTCTATTTAATGTCTCTTCTCTTCTTAAATTTTCCAAGCATCCAAAGTAGCAAGAACTTTGAGCAATTCTCTCGGCAACCAAAGAAACATGGAAAATGCGAAAGGTTCTATAAACGAGATGACTTTTGTGCTCACTCAAGTAGATCGTTTTGTTGTCCCAACAATGAAGAACCCAAAATTAAGAGTCATAGTATTCCCCATTTCCTGAATTTTATCAGCAACCAAACAGACGATAATAGGACAAGATAAAAGCCATACCTTGTGGTCACCTCCACCGGTAGCGAACCTGAGCCCCCCAGGTTGAACATCAATGGAGAAAATTTGCATCCCTTCATGCCTAATCCAACTGGGTTTCTCTGCAATCATCTCTGCTTCCTGATACTAAAATCCAATACCGTCTTTTACACTATAGTTCTGGCAAATTCGCAGCTTTGAAACAAAAACAAAAAAGCCCTCAATTCAGTGATTTGAAGAGAACCCAATGAGTTTCCAACAATCACAAACTAAGAGAGACCCCCAGAAGGTGCCTACATGTATAATTTAGACCCAAAAAAACAAATAGAAGCTATATCAGAAAAACCCCAGATGAGTAAAAGAACCAAAACCCCCGAAAGACAGTTTTTGACCTTGTTTCTTGAAAACCCTGCAAAAGGGTATGCTAATTCAGGGTTTTGGAAGCGAGAAAAACCCTAAATTTGAAGAACCATAAGAACTCTTTTTACGTTTGAGAGATAGCAAAACCCTAGGTTTGGACCTAAAGGACCAAAACGCTACAAACTCTAAAGTGACTGCGTTTGGAGAATATTAAGATAACTTCTTTTTTAACGGTCAAATCTCCTAGAAGATCGCGGGTCTCAGATACGAAAGCAGAGACTTCAAAGGAAAATTTTAAATTAAATAAAGGAATAAGAAAAGCCAAAAAGGGGACTCAGACTACTCGGTAGTGTAAGAGAAGTTATATAATGAAAGGGACGGGACGGATAAGTTTTGTAAGTTTGGACTTTTGGGATGAGGGCACAATTGTCTTTTAAGCAAAAAACCAAAAAAAAAAAAAAAAGAAAAAAAAAAAGGAAAATGCTGGACTTTCTAAAATTTTATTTCTAAATGATTTGTGACAATAGAATAATGCTATAAGACATTCTTTTATCACTCATGTGTCTCTCAAAAAAATATGTGACTTTTAAAATTACTATTGAGCTTGTGATTGATTATTATTAAATTTTAATTAAGCGATAATCGTAAAAGTTACATCATTCTTGGAGGAACATAAGAATGAAAAAAAAAAAAGAGTTACTTCTAGAATTACTCGTCGCAATCGCATGAAATGGTGACTCATCCCTAAAATAATAGATCACATGAGATTATAACATATCATTTAGAAACTAAATTTTAAAAGAAAATTTAAAAAAGTGTAGCATTGCTAAAAAAAAAAAAAAAAAAAATCTTACAAAGTGACGTGGCACCACATGATTGAATTTCTCAAAATTTGAATTCATCTCATTCTCAGTCATGTTGGGCCACATCAATTTGTAAGAGTTTTTTTTGATAAAATATTTTGTAAGCATAGTAGGGGGAGGGGGTGTTTAAGGATAGGACGGTTGCTAATAGGTCAAATTTCTAAGAATTTTTTTATTTTTATTTTTTAGTGAAAAAGGTAAGGGTACGAGGTCTGAG
The DNA here is from genome assembly GCF_958979055.1 of Alnus glutinosa. Taxonomy (NCBI): domain Eukaryota; kingdom Viridiplantae; phylum Streptophyta; class Magnoliopsida; order Fagales; family Betulaceae; genus Alnus; species Alnus glutinosa. The sequence goes on along the minus strand of NC_084894.1, from coordinate 7,161,762 downwards.
AATTATAGTAATATCTTTACCCGCAAAGGCACTCGACATAGGGAAATGATTGCTGGGGGACGATCATCCGTCCCCAGCAACCCATTAATAATGAAAAATTAATTTTTTATTATTAATAGGGTGACAGGGGACGGATGACCGTCCCTTGTGTAGAAGGGCTCCTTGACATAAACAGTCGATAAATAGGAATTAATGGGCATGAGTCACCTCCCTTAGTATCACACCCATTCACCAAATGTACACCTTATTTGCACTTATACTCATAAACTATAATTCACAGTAACTCTTTATTTCCAACTATTATTTTATTTCGAGTCGTACCCTAGGTTAGATTTGACCGTCAATTGTGCCAAAAACCAACATATGTGAGTTGTATGTGACTTATAGACATTTTTTCTTGACAATTTCACCTTTGCTTTGGAATTAAACACCATTTTAAATTGACCTTAATGAAAAATCACAAAATGGCAGGTTGATGAAGCCAAATTTAGTCAAACCTGCTAACTCGTTAAGTCGAACCACCAAAATCCATCAAGACCATAGTCAAAAACACCAAGAGAACATGAACACCGACACCGACGAAGACACCACCCACTCACCACACCCCACAGCCAAAGTGGCAACATCCATCCCCCCCCATTCACTCCACCAAGACCGATCATCTTCATATTCGTGATTGGACCACCATTGACTCAATCGAACCACATCCACTCACCATTAGCGAAGACATTAAAGTACACCTTCATCACTACATTTATTGTCATTCCATTTTGATAGATCTAGTCATATTTAACACCAATTTTTCAGCTCATGTTTTTTTTTTTTTTTTTAAAGGTCAAATCTCGACATCATTCAATGAGACAAGCTCTTAGAATGAAGCAATCTTGGATCCACCTAAGTGTTATTGTAGCATTCCATTACTCTTGATGCAATGCCCCTGAAATTAATTACCTGGTAATTAACTGAAGTGTCACCTTTAAACCATAATCGAGATTAAAGTAGTGAAATTTATTTTTCTTTATAACTATCAACACAAATCATCACAATCAAAGCATATATCAAGTAACCATCACATTAATTGTAATCATTACATAATATTTAACACCACCACAAAATAAATCTATGTTATATCTTAATACACAAATTATCAAGTCTGTGAGTGGCCTCTATGATTCCATAATGGGTCCTCAAACGACGTAGAGATGATAATCTCACACCAAGCAGCCGCATCTACATTGAGATCTCCCTTTCTCAAATTCTGCTATTGGCTTGTCTGTAAAACAATGTGTAAAAAATTGAAACGGTAAGTCAATGACTTAGTGAGTAGATTACTCATGAAAACCAGTTATGTAATGAATCCGATCATTTTGAAATGTAAGAGTAAAATCACACATGCAACAGTATCTTTCAATATGGCAAAGGAGAAAATCATGTTGATGCTCAAGTATACAATATATATATATATATACTATAAGTCACAACTCTCATCACTATGGTCTATCTATGTCCTTTGTCCTTCACAATAGGGTTTGTGCATCCTATGTGATATCTAATACAACCCTAGTGAGGTACATAGCCAACCACCACAAGTTGCCCAATCAGATCCAACCCCAAATTATCCATAATTAGTGATGTCGCAAGGTGTGACCACCATTCGTGGACGGTTGCAACGGTCGCATTAACCCTAGATCCAGAGTATATACACACAAAACAGCTAGGCCATAGGGTCAGATTGTATAATCTAATATGCACATGCAAGAGATTTACTTCACAATAAGTTTCGCATTATTAAACAAATGTGGACTTGGCATACAAGCATATTATCATTTTATTTCCATGTAAAATAGCATTGCGAGAATCACAATCATTTATCTTATAAATCATTTAACTTTACTAAAAATTTATGCTCACAACAGTGATTCATAAAATACTTCATGATAGTATAAAAATGCACATTTTATATCAAAAATATGTATGCCAAGAAATCATTGTCTAGAGTTTCAAGTGAGTTTACTCCCCTTGGTCGTAACCGTGTTATATAAGCTTTGATTGAAACAATCAATTGTTAAGAAGAAGCGTCATGTTATACAAGCATTGAAAAAATCAATCTTTGAGAAGCCTGATCTAATCGATTTTGGATTCGGCGGAAAGGAAAAGAAAGTGAAGAAAGAGGGAGCCAAACCTCAAATGGCGTTGACGGCATGGTGAGTTGAGGGCTAAGGCGGAGGCAGAATGGCAACTGGGCGAGACTTCAGTGAGGCGCAGAGCATTCGGCTGAAAGTGAAAGGAAAAGAATGAGAGAGAGAGAATCAATCTATCAGATGTAAAACCTAAGGTAAAGGGTAATTTAGTAATTTTAATATTTTAGTTTTTATATATATATACCCGGTTACCGGTTATAACCAGGTATATATAAATGCTAAAATCGGTTTCTCGATTTCTCGATTACCGGTTATTTGTTGGTACCCAATTACCGATTACCGGTCGGATTTACACCCCTAGAAATAATTAGTCAAAAAGGAAACAAATTTTTTGATCAATGGTACTATGAAATACCTTGAGCGTAAAAAAATAACTAGCTACATTTTTTTTTTTTTACAAATAATCATATATATATATAAAATAGGGGAGTCACTTAGAGCAATGCGTAACATTAAGACAAGTGGCGACTTAAAATGCTTCCAAGTGTCCATTTTAAGTTAAATGCTCATTTAAGTTTCTCTCAAGTTAAACAATGCGATCAAGTATTTTTTCCTACATAAATAACTAAAACGTTTCAAGGCAAAGGCTATAACATATCCTTTACAAAATCACTCTCTATACAACGACAGTTTCATCTCCAAAAACTGTTTTCTGCCCCTTGGCATCTTAGCATCTGATCTACCAAAATGTACTCTATCTCTCTCCGAATGACAACATTTTAATGTCGTTCTGTCTGATAGAATGTTCACCTTGAAATAGAATATTTGCCTTTTGTATTGTTTGAAGTCTAATGTAAGAAAACTTAAAATGTTACGTATGCTTTGCATTATTTGAATTCTATTATTAAAAGGTTTGAAGTCTGACCCAATGAAGAAAAAAAATTAACCAAAGTGTTATGAATTCGCTAAATTTTTGCTTCAGTAACAAAGATAAAAACAAAAAATCATTTACAAGAACACGGCAAAACACAAATTAAGAAAAATATACCTATGATCCCCACAATCTGGAGACAGAGAAGACAAAGATAAATGATTCTCGCTTGCTTATTGAAACTGAAGGACCATGAGAGGAGATAAGAGGTGATCTCTCCAATTCTCTCTCAAAATAGTTTGCAAGATACATTAAGCTCATCCTATTATCCTTCTTCAAATTCAAGTAAGTTCCCTCAATATGTTTTGTAGCATTACTTTGACTTACTTTGTAAATAAATTGCAATACACACGGAGGTATGTTCCCAATATATATTTCTTACTACATCAATATTGTAATTCATAAATTGAATTGTTAAATACTTATACTATTCACCATTGCATTTTTTAATTATTCTCTTAAGTACTAAGTAATATTATATGTTCTACTTGAGTTTTATGAATTAAATGATATTGTGTAAAAAAACATGGCTTAATTTTTTTCCCTACAAAATTTCACAATAGGGAAAAAATGGAAAACACAAGACTCGCACGACATAGAAGACAGATGCTTTTACATGAAAAAAGAAAACGGAGACGTATAAGTAATTACAATAGATTCAATTGGTGAAAGTACGAGAGATGATGGAACCATCAATAGCTCAGAAAATAAAGATATTCTAAGTAAATTACTTAACTATAATTATTTATTATAAGAATATTAAAAAATTATCCATAAAACTAAACTAAACTAATTAAAAAACTACTTTCTTCTTTTCCCTATTTCATACAAGAAAAATTATTGAACATTAGAATTTTGGCCTACCTTCATACATATGCAAGTAATGTGGTGCAATAGTATGGTATGAAGACAGAACAATAAAATCTAGAAGGCTTGCTAATCCTAAATTTAGCATGTGATGTATGGATGGTGAAGTACAGTTGTCTTTGCTTAAGAAACCATCTACTACTCTTCAAGAATTGCTAAATCCATCTGGTGACCAATGTTCAAAAAATTTTAAGGCACAAATTAGAAGTTGTAATGCCATATTTGCTATGACATCAATGGGTGAAAAAGTAGATCATAAAATTAATGATGGAAGAGGTCCTTATATTTTCAAACTTAATGGTCAAAACCACCATAGAATTGGAACACTACTCCCAGCCGATGGTCTAAGTCCCAATTTTGCACAATTATACTTCTATGATACTGAAAATGAAGTTTCAAATAGAATTAATGCCTTGAACCAATCGGACAATAGCCATGATTCATCTATTGTTGATGCCTTAGTCCGAATGCTAGATGAATTAAATCTATTGGTCAAGAACATTTGTATGGCTAGAGACCATTTTAGTGGAGGTAATACCCACCACTTAAGATTACATCTTATTGGCTCAAGATCAATTGATGGAAGAGTGCAAAATCTACCTACATGTTCCGAAATAGCTGCAATTGTCGTTGGTGATATTGGTCTTGATAATACACATAGTGATGTCATTGTGGATTATAAAGAAGGTGGATTACAAAGGATAAATTAACTGCATCCATCATACATGACATTGCAGTATCATCTTTTATTTCCAAATGGTGAGGATGGTTTTATGCTTGGTATTTTACGTAGAAGTGTTGATGGTACTAGATCTAATACAAACAACTGTGTTACAATGAGGGAATATTATGCATATCGATTACGGGACAAACATTAATATATGGCGGCCACTTATTTCAACAGTTTGTTGTTGACGCATACACATGTATTGAAGTGATTCGACTTATGTGGATAAGACGTAACCAAAGTGCATTGAGGATTGAATTGTATTCTGGATTGAGGGATGCAATTATGAGGGGAGACACAAACCCTGCATCAATTGGAAAAAGAATTGTTTTGCCTTCGAGTTTCACTGGAAGTCCAAGATATATGATTGAGAATTATCAGGATGCAATGACGATTTGTCGATGGACAAGTTATCCTGATTTATTTATTACTTTCGCATGTAATGCGAAATGGCTAGAAATTGAAATCTTCCTCTCAATGAATCCTAATTAGAGACCTGAGGATCAACCAAATATACTTGGAAGAGTTTTCAAGATCAAACATCATCACTATTGCATGACCTTAAACATGACCAACACTTTGGAAGAACAATTACTGGTATTCTAAACTACTTACTTTTTTTTATTTATCTTTTACATATTAATTTTTATACACAATATAATTAAGTTTCTATTCTATTTATAGTTGTCTACACAATTGAATACCAAAAGAGAGGATTGCCTCAAGCTCATATATTGCTCTTCTTACATCTTGAGAACAAACATCCAACACCAGCAGAAATCAATAGGATAATCTTAGCAGAAATTTCAGATTTGCACAAAGATCCTCAAGCTTATGATGTTGTCAAACAATTTATGGTTCATGGTCCTTGCGGCTCTATAAATCCAAAATCAAGTTGTATGATCGGCAACAAACGTATCAAGCATTTTCCAAAGAGATTTTGCTCTGAAACTACAATTGATGAAAATGGTTTTCTGGTATATAAAATGAGGAACAACAGAAGATTCATTGAAAAGAATGGTGTCAAAGTAGACAATCGATTTATAGTTCCTCATAATATTGACTTATTGGTGATGTATCAATCACACATAAATGTAGAGTGGTGCAATCAATCAAGGTCTATCAAGTATTTATTCAAATATATAAATAAAGGATCTGATCGTGCAACGTTGATGCTTGAAGAGAATTTATATGTTGAGGATTCTTCTGGAATACAACATGCGACAGATACTGATGGAAGAAAAATATATTTAGATTGCAGATATGTGTCGGCGATAGAGGCATGCTGGTGGATCTTCGAATTTGAAATTAATTATCAATAACCTACAATTGAGATACTTAATTTCCATCTTGAAAATGAGCAACCTATCATGTTTGATGATTCTGATCATTTAGACAATGTTTTGAATCAGCCGAATATTAGAAAGACTAAATTTACAGAATGGATGAAAGCGAATGCTTTGTATGAAGAAGCAAGAGAATTGACTTATTCTGATTTCCCTTCCAAATGGGTTTGGCATAATAAAGATAAGGAATGGAAATTGAAGAAGAAGATGTGTAGGGAGGATATTTTACGCTCATCATGGAAGTGGCGAACGATTTTATTTGCGAATGTTACTAAATATTGTCAAAGGTCCTCGATCTTTTAAGGAAATAAGAACTGCAAATGGTGTATTGTACCCGACTTTCAAGTCAGCATGCTACGCTCTTGGTTTGTTTGATGATGACAAAAAATGGCATGAGTGTTTAAACCAAGCATCGCATTTGGGCTTCAGGGAAGCAACTCCGTGAACTTTTCGTCACAATGTTGATTTTTTTTTAGGTTGCCGATCCTAATAAATTATGGATGTTGATTTGGAATTTGTTGTTTGAAGAAATATTGCATCAAGAACGAGGATTTCTACAATATGAGGACCTACATCTAATAGAATCGCAATTACAAAACTATGCACTATGTGACATTGAAAGATTACTGAACAAAAATGGAAAGTACTGAGAGAATTTGAGACAATGTCATATCCAAACACGTTACTACTCAAAGAAGGTAACAATAGACTACTGCAAGAAGAATCTGACTATAATAGGATTTCTTTGGCAGAGAAGCATATAAAACTTATTAGTGGTCTAAATTGTGAACAAATAAATATATATGATGCAATAATTAGATTTGTTACAGAAAATAAATGTGGTTTTTTCTTCGTTTATGGACACAGTGGAACCGGAAAGACTTCTCTATGGAGAACCTTTATATGTCGATTGCGGTCCGAATGAAAGATAGTCATTGCAGTTGCATCGTCTAGAATTGCAACACTTTTGTTACCTAGCGGAAGAACTGCTCATTCAAGATTTCAGATACCGATTAATGTAACAGACAACTCAACTTATGGGATCAAGCAAGGTTCACATCTTGCAGAACTGCTGACTGTAAGATATTATTTTCATATATGGCCTATATGCCACATAAGGAAGTATTTATTAATAATTTAATAAATAAATAGTATATACGGTATTACGGCTAGATAATTTAATTAATTAAATTACCATAATGGAATCGATTAATTGATTTAAAATCAATTAATAATATTGTTTCCTTGATGGGAGGAACAATACGGTATTTTACCATATTTGAGGGTCCCTGACCTAGCCTATAAATTAATAGCATGTGTACACCATCAGTACGGCAATACAGTCATAGGCATAGGTTAGAAGATCCCTTAGATAATCTTTTCTTGTTCTTCAGATGGATCGTGAAAACGTTTGAGCAAATATGGCTAGAGGTAAGCCTAAATCCTGTATTATTTGTTTTCCGCTGCGCATGTTAGTTTAAGCAATATGTTGAATATTTTAACATGTGGTATCAGAGCCAACCTCTATGCTATTTTGTTCAGCATTAAGTTTTTGTCTTTAATTCTCGATTTGTTTGGATGCTATTGAATCGAGTATTTTCTGTAATCATATTTTGCCTTGTGAAAGTGTTTCAAAATTTGCTGGAGTAAAGGAATATTTTGGTACTTCGCATATTCTAGTTTTGAAGGTGCATTATTGTTTATCATAAACAATATTTTGGCTTTTTGTACCAAAAGAAATGCATGAATCTGAGTTGTGGGATTTACTGTTTATTGTGAACATTACTGTTTTTCCCCTGTATGTTCAAACAGTGAAAGAAAACCCTGAAGGTGCACCTCACTGTCGCCGACGCTACAAGCAGCCGCTGCTTCTCCAGTAATCGGCGACCCTTGGGTCCCCGACAGCGCTGCAAGCAGCGGCCAAAAGGCCGCTGCTTCTCCAGTAGTCGGCGACCCTTGGGTCGCTGATGGCACTACAAGCAGCGGCCCTTTGGCCGCTGCTTCTCCAGTAAACGGCGACCCACAAGGGTCGCCGTGCTCGTCAGAGCGGCGGCCTCTCTTGGCCGCCGCATAAAGGGCAGCATATAGGCGGCGGCGGCGGCGCTAAAAGGGTGGCGGCTGTTAAGGATGTCGGGTCAACGGGTCGACATATGTAGTGTTTCATACCCATAAATGGTCACGGGTCATTAGGTTTTGGGCCATACCTTTTTTATAGCCCATCAGGTCTTAAACCATAACAATTAAATGGGTTGGCCCATTCGGGTCAGCCCAATATGGAGACCCAGCTTGATTCAAGCTTTAATAAAAATAAAAATAAAAAGAAAAAGAAAAAGAAAGGGTCATTTAAGTGGGCTGATCCGGTTTGGGCCAGCCCTATACATTCACCCATAAGCCTGACCCGATTAAGTGGGTTTGACCCAAACCTATAAAGCGACCCATCAGCCCAATACAGTAGTAACCCATTCAAGAAAATAAAAGGTTGGGCTTATATGGGATTAGAACTTGGGACCTTCATGTCCATAAAGTGCCAAGCTTCAAACCATTCAACTATGCTTGGTTTTATGTCTTCTTATTAAAATTTTATTTCCTTTATTATTTACAGTACTGTGTATTAAAATTATTGTTTCTTTAATACATGAATTGAGAAATATATTTTTAATTGTTGAATTTATATTGTTTAAATATAAATTGCTTGATGCCTAGACCTAAGAATAATTAACAATACCATATATGCTGGTGTGTTTACAGTAATGCCAAGAATGCAATGTCTAGAAAAGTTCTGGTTAGGAAAGCCTTGGGATTTAAGTGTGTTCAAGTGACCCCCCTCACTTTCCTGGGAACTCACCTGGTTGCACCTTGAAAAATGCTGTTTACCCCATTTAGGTATTGGTTTGTTATATTCCTGGGGCTATTTAGTGGGCATCTATAAAGTTGTTAGATGTTAATGAGGTCGCAATTATCATAATGATTTTGGGGAGCCACAGCATCCTAAATTTTTAATGATAATTACATCAGGATTGCATATATGAACTTCATAAAGAATTTTGTTAGATGTTCATAAATTGCAGATTGATTATTATGATTTTGGGAGAGCCACAGCTTCTCGATTTTATAATAATTGCATAAAGATTATATACATGAACTTCATATAGAAAAATTAACATCGTCTTGTAATTAATTCATAAATTTAATTACTTGTCCCCACAGGGAAGTTTTGATTTTTATGACTTAATTAGAATAAGATAACAAATTTAGTATTGAAAGTAAAATTTCTCTCGGTTGCCCACAGGTACGAAGAATTTTATTCATCAATATTTAAATTTATTAGTCTTATTGATAAAGAGTAAATTTCATGCATGATGCAATCTTTACCACAGGTAGGTTGAAATTTACTATTTAAATTGGCATTGGCTAATTTAAAATAAAGTTAACATTGTCTTGTAATTAATTTATAAATTTAATTACTTATCCCCACAGTGAAGTTTTTATTTTTATGACTTAATTAGAATAAGATAACAAATTTAGTATTGAAAATAAAATTTCTCTCGGTTGCCTACAGGTACGGAGAATTTTATTTATTAATATTTAAATTTGCTTTAGTCTTATTAATAAAGAGTAAATTTCATGCGTGATGCAACCTTTGCCCACAGGTAGGTTGAAATTTACTATTTAAATTGGCATTGGCTAATTTAAAATAAAGTTACTTCATAGCATTAAAGTATTATTATTTTAATATTCTTGGTGATTGCAGCTATTCATATTACTCTACCTTTTGGTAATTTTATGGTCCAATACATTATGGTAATATTTTTCTGACTGGAAAAAAATTAATAAGCCTTTTCATTTGAGTGTTTCTAATTCCATTATTGGAATGAAGGATATTGTAGTTTAGCTTAAGTCCCTAAAGATTGAGATTTTTAAGTCATTATTGGTCTATTTCAATTTTTGAATTCTCTCTTCTAAGTGTAGAATTTTATCTTGTAACACACATAAGGATAGATGGTTAGTAAATAAACTTCTAACCATATGTGTTCAAGGATATGAAAGAATTCATAAAGTGTTCACATGGTTACTCATGTCAAGGGAAGGACCAATAAATGCAATCATGTCCAACACTTAAAGCATGAGAATAAGGTGCCAATAAAGTATTATGGCAATCAAGATACATATTTCTCATGCAGTAAGGAAAATTAAGGGCATATAAAGAAAGATTGCATGAAGTATAAGAAATGACTTAAAAAATAAAGATAATCTCATATATCTGGTATGTCGCGAATCTCTTTTAGTGACTCATTCAAATATATTGTGAATTGTTTATGGTTTAACAATCCACGTTGTCAACACAAATGCAGAGTCTTTTTAAAATGAATAACACGTATTTATAATTTGAGGTTGTTGGGATCTATAGGTTAATTTTGAGATTTAGTTATAATTTTTACCTCAAAAATGATTTATATTCCATAATCTTTTAGAAATTTATTTTTCTAGTTTGGCTTGTTAAAAACTTCAATTTTATTTTAAACTTGAAATTTTTCTTATTTTTGGTGGAATATTGGTTGGGGTTTATTTAAAGTCTATTTAAAATTGACCTACATCCCAATTTTTGAAACAAAATTATTTGTTTATTTCTGCATACTGATGTTGACGTAAAGTAGAGTCTTTGAGAATTTAAAAATGCTCTTGTTATGATTTTGGAGATTGAAATATATCTCCATATAGAAAATAAAAGTCGGTAATTTACTGACTTTGGTACTTGTGTGGACTGCATAAGGGAAAGCATACCAACAAGACTACTAGAGGTGCCAAAGAGAGCCTTTTGAGATTCTTGAGATCATGTACATTGAAAGGTGTTAACCTTTTCAGACTCATTGCCTAAATGGTCAGAGATATTTTTTATCTCTTTTAATGATGACCATATAAAGTTTATATATCTCTATCTTCCAAATATTAAAGCTGGGGTATTGAATGCTTTCAATACCTATAAGAAAGAAGAAGAGAAACAATATGAAGATCATAAGATCTAATATAGGCATAGAGTATTAAGGTAGGTACACACAAAAGGGGAAATGATTAGTAATACTAATCTGTTATTACCCTCATAGAGTAAAGCTTTGAAGACTGTTGTGTATATGTTAAACATGATTCCATTTAAGGTTGTCCTTAAGACACCTTTTATGAAATAAATGGAAGCCAAGTTTAAATTATTTACACATATAGGGTTGCCTTGCTAAAGAGGGGATTTATAAATCCTCGCATAAGGAAATTAGATTCAAGGACAACCAGCGGATCTTTTATAAGCTATCTAGTAAACTTTAAGGGGTTTTAATGTTTTATTATCCTTCATATAAGCCTAGAGTTGTTGATTGTAAAATTTCTAGAGGATGCAGAACCTAGTGGGAGTGCTCATTCACACAAATTGGAATTTGAGGAAGCACTAGAGTTGGCCAAATCTCCTCCTCATAGAGGATGATTTATTGTATTCAGGGAAAATCAGATTGATTATCCTGAGCCACAATCATTTCTAGAACAACCAACTTATACAAAACAGGTTCAAAAGTCTATTCTCCCATTGCAAAATGCAGAGGAAGTAGAATTAAGAAAATCCTATAGAATAAGGAGATCAACAATTCTTAGTGATCATGTTGTATATCTCCCAGAGTCTGATGTTGACATTGGACATAAAGATGATCCAAATTTGTTTTCATATGCTATGAGTGGAGAAAACTCCACATTGAGATTCAGTGCCATGAAGTAAGAGATAAATCCATTGCTCAAAAGTCAAGCTAGACTCGTAGCCAATGGTTTTACTCATAAGGAAGGCATTGATTATCGTGAAACATTCTTTCCAGTGTCTAAGAATTGTTCATCAAGATAATCATAGCATTAGTAGCTCATTTTGATCTAGAGCTACATCAAATGGATGCGAAAACAACTTTTCTGAATGAGGATCTTAAATATGAGGTTTACATGACACAACCTAAACGTTTTATAAAATAACAGTTAGAATACTTGCAAATTAAAGAATTCTATTTATGGGCTGTGATAGATCTCTCATCGGTGATATACTTTTTACAAGGTAATTGTTTTATTGTTTATTGAAAATCTTGTTAATTAGTATATATACCTTAAGGTCAATGGGAGTACAATAATCTTTCTAGTCCTATATGTAGATATTATTTTTGCAAGTGGTGATTTAGGTTTGCTACATAAAGTTCATTTCACAAAAACTTTGAAATGAAGGATTTGGGTGAAACCTCTTATGTCTTTTGACATAGAGATTCACAGAGACATAAAGAACATTAACATTGTCTCGGAAGGCCTACATTGAAAAAGTTTTGGGAAGATTTAGAATGAAGGATTATGCACCTTCAGTAGCAATTAAGAGGGACCAATTAAATACAGATTAATGTCCCAAAAGGTATTGGAATAAAGGCAGATGAAAAGTTTTAAGCGTTTGCATTATACATAACCATATGACTGACAATAAGTATATTGAGTCAATAGAGTGCTGCAAATAAAGTCTTGCAGTAGATGTAAGGAACCAAGAAGTACAACTTAACCTAAGGATACATTTTCCATTTGAAGGTGGTTAGTTGTTTTGCTGATTGTGTAGATAGTAGAAAGTCTACTTTACTATGAGCTACTAATGCTGTATGTAGACTATAGTTGCTACGTCTACTAAGAAAGCTAAAAAGTCTAGCGTGCTATGAATTTAGTACACAGGCATGATGGATGAGACATTTTGTTGAAAGTCTCAATATTGTCGATTTTACAGTTAGACCATAAAGATACTCTGCGGTAATTCTACTATAATCTTCTTTTATAAGAATAAAGAGTAGAAGCAGAAGTAAATCGACATCAAGTATCTCAGTACGAGAGATAACATTAAGAGACATAAAGGGTCTATTGAGCATATAAGTACTGAATTAATGATTGCGGATCCCATGACTTAAAGTTTACCGGTAAAGAAAGAATAAAGTCATGCGGAGTATATGAAACTCATTAATTCATTTTTTTGCTTGGTTAAATTGGTATGTCTCTTTTTAGTCTATAGACATAAAGTTATTATAATAAAGATCTTGTGCACATTTGTTATTTTATCCATGAGGATAAATAAAGTTGGACCCGAATGACTTATAGGAAGTTCATTCATAAAGCTTAATTGTCCATAAGGTACTCATGTAAGGAGTGTTTTATATTGTGATACATGGAAGGGACGACCTAATTTTATAATGGTTTTACCGCCATGATTCGTGTGAAACATTTCTTATCTGAGTGGGAGGATTCCATAAGTGATTGGCCAAACTAAAGAACCTAATACCATAAGGTTATGTGTCATAAAGGCCAAGTGGGAGAACGTAAGATATTATCTTCATATATGGCCTATATGCCACATAAGGAAATATTTATTAATAATTTAATAAATAAATAGTATATACGGTATTACGGTTAGGTAATTTAATTAATTAAATTACCGTAATGGAATCGATTAATTGATTTAAAATCAATTAATAATATTGTTTCCTTGATGGGAGGAACAATACGGTATTTTACCATATTTGAGGGTCCCTGACCTAGCCTATAAATTAATAGCCTGTGTACACCATCAGTACGGCAATACAGTCATAGGCATAGGTTAGAAGATCCCTTAGATAATCTTTTCTTGTTCTTCAGATGGATCGTGAAAACGCTTGAGCAAATATGGCTAGAGGTAAGCCTGAATCCTGTATTATTTGTTTTCCGCTGCGCATGTTAGTTTAAGCAATATGTTGAATATTTCTAACACTAACAAGAACAAGTCTTATAATTTGGGATGAAGCTCCTATGGCTCATCGAAATTGCTTTGAAGCTTTAGATCATTCACTAAGAGATATTTTACGCTTCAGCGATCCACAAAGTGGAGACAAATCTTTTGGAGGAAAGACAATAGTCCTTGTTGCTGATTTTCGACAAATACTATCAGTTGTAGCTAAAGGAAGAAGAGAAGAAATAGTTGAGGCATCAATTAACAGATCTTTATTATGGAAGGGCTATACAATTTTTACTTTGACAAAGAATACGAGGCTTCAACAAAATCAAGGTGATAGTGCTGCAAAAGAATTTGCACAGTGAATTTTGAAAATAGATGATGGAGAATTAAACAATAGTGAAAGAGAATCGTTTATTGATATACCATTTGATTTGATAAATCAACATAAGACTCATCCTGTTAATGACATTGTGAATGATATCTATCCTGAGTTGCAATCTAAATACACTAATGCTAATTATTTAGAAGACAGAGTGATTTTAGCTCCAACAAATGATGATGTACAAGAGATAAATGACTACATAATTGATCTTATTAACGTTGATGAAGAAACATATCTTAGTGCATATTCAATATGTAAAGTTGCAACCAACAATCAGGACCAAGATATTATGTACCCAATAGAATTTTAGAATTCATCTAAGTTCCTAGGTATTCCTATCCACAAACTCATACTCAAAGTTGGAATCCCTATAATGCTACTTCAAAATTTAAATCAAAGTGTTGGACTTTGCAATGGTACAAAACTTTTAGTCACTCAATTGTCAAAATGGTTCCTAGAAGGAAAAATCATCTCAGGAACTCATGTTAGAGATAAAGTATTCATTCCACGAATAGTACTATCTCCTTTCGATTCCAAATTGCATTTTGTTCTAAAAATAAGACAATTTCCGATATCTATTTGCTTCGTTATGACAATAAATAAAAGTCAAGAACAATTATTGCAACGTGCAGTCCTTTTCCTATCTAAACATGTCTTTAGCCATGGCCAATTGTATGTAGCTACCTCCAGAATTACAAGTAGAAAAGGCCTTAGAATACTCATTGCAAATACACATGATGGTGATAAATTCAAAACTAAAAATATAGTATAAAAGGAAATTTTCAACAATTTACCTATAGGTAACATTTAGCATAGACATTAATGTTTTTAAAGAATATATTATGATACTTACAAATAAAATTAAATCCTACTAATTTCTATTGTTTTTTCAGATCTTATTGAATCATAACAAGATGAATTACACATCTCTTGGTCAAATTTCACCCAACAATGACACATGGAACATAAAAGTTAGAATTATAAGGATGTGGGATGCAGTAAACATAGCACAAGGCAATGAGTTGATCAGTCTAAATATGATCATGGCCGATGAAAATGTAAGTTCACATTAATTTTAGAGTTACTTTATTTAGCATATAACTTGATTAGATAGCCATGTAAATCATCAATTGGATATGTAGTTCCAAATTTTGGCATTTCCCTTTTTATAGGGAACGCTAATACATTAAAGTATTAGGAAAAAATTTGTACAACATTTTAGGCCTCTTTTCAGTGAATGATGCATTTATGATATTAAGAATTTTATAGTGAAAGAATATAGGGCACAATACCGTCTAGTGCATCACCAATTTAAAATTCTTTTTATGTTAACGACCTCAGTCTCTAAAATCCATGAAATAAATCATTCCATACCTCAATATGGGTTTGAACTTACTGACTATGAGACAATAATGAGCCGTTGCAATGACCATACTTATTTGACAGGTATCGATCCTTACTTTACATTTATTACCAAATTTAGTTTAAAAATTTCGCCATAACTAATGCAAAACGAAAAATCAATATTATCTTCATTGATATCTCTTTCATGGATATGCAGATGTGATTGATACATTGGAATCAATTGGAGTAATTCATGAAGTAAAGTCAAAAGGACGTCCAACCAAAATATGCACAATCCATCTTCTATTGGAAGAGTAAGAAAATACTTGAATTCCAAGTTAAAGACAATGAGCTATTGAACCTATAAAACAAAACTTTATATCACATAAAAATAAAATAATGTGAAAGTTGAGAAAATTATTTCTAATTTAGTTATCTACTATGTCAGAAACAAAGTTTTGCAGATAACTTTGTGGGGGTCTAAAGCACATCAAATAGATGAGGATTTTAATAAGAGTACTCCAAGACCATCCATTGCAATTGTAACTTCGACAATTGTGAGAACTTACAGAGGTAACTATTTATCTTAGTATGTTTAATAAAAATAAAATGTCTTTCTACTAATAATGTTAATGAATTTCTCTTTGAACTTTTTGTAAGTCAGTACAACTTATCATTAACAAGTGCAACAAGGATTTACATCAATCTTGGTATTTCAGAAGTTGATAGAGTTCTTGACAAGTAAGAACACTCCATTATATTATTCTTTTTTCTTTTTCTTTTTTTAATTTCCATTTTTAATAAAAACCAACATTTATTTATGAATAGGTTAAACAACATCGCGGTAATAGAAGTGAATCAAATGAAGATTGAACAACCACCAATAACACCAGATAGAGAACTTGCCTTGCATAACAGGAAGACAGTTGTAGAGATAAAACAAATGGAAGGGAACTCAGAAGCGAATGTATTAATAAATTATAACTATTTAATGCATTTATAAAATATCATGAATACAGTATCAAATGTTTAATTTTTTATTAAAAAAATTAGAGGAAATATTCTACACATGTTTATGCAAACTATGCAAGACGAAGGTTAAGTTTAAAGAAGGAAATTTTTGGTGTGTACGTTGTCAAGCGTAACCAAAATTCAGTGTACCAAGGTAAAGAACAAATGATATTTAATTCACACACATATATGTATAAATATATAGAAATTTCTCTTTCAAGTATAGGATACAAATTGAAGTATTAGATACAACATATTCAACAAGATTCATTATCTTCGACAAAGACGCTGAACAACTTATAGGCAAAATTGCAAAGGAACTTGCAAATTTGCAAGATGAGGTAACAAATATGGAATTTTTTAGAGTAATATAATAAAATAAAGTCAATAATTCAATAAAAAAAAAAAAAAAATCATATTCTAACCTCTTTTAATAATATGCTATATTTTTACAGAATTTGAAAGACAAAATCATACCAAGATAAATTAAAGCAATCGTTTCCAGAGAATATGTCTTCCAATTGAAACTTAATAAATATAATTTGAAAAAAGGCTGGGAAAATTATACTGTTTCTAGAAACTTTGAAGCGCAAGTTGTAGAAGAAGCTAACATCCAAAAGGTAACAATGCATTATATGTTGAATCCTAAAAATCTATACAATATTTACCTACATATATGCAACTTCTAATGAAACTCGATCTCTTATTATAAGGAACTCCAATTGTAAAGCTTAGAGGGTCTAGTTCTAAATAAGAAAAAGAATACGACATTGCTAGCCAAACAACGGAAAACAAACAAGTGTTCAATCAAGATTCTTCATTGCATTCTTCCCTACCTACAGAAGATACAGAGTCGGATGATGATGACATACCTCTCAAGGTTCTTTACAAATGATTGAAAGCTACTAAAAAGAAGACACTGAGGAATACAAAGCCTCACAAACAAATTATCATTGATTGATTTGGTCCAACAATGTTTTAAAATGAACTCCTGTTTATCTTTTTATTTGTAATTTGTAATCTACAATATTTATAATATTGACAATATAATATTTGCATTCATGTTTGGTAGTTTATAAATTGTTAATTATTCATTATTTGATAACGGTGAGCGTGTGATTTTCAGACTTTTATTCTTATTCCTAGATTTTTATTTTTATTCGTAATTTGTAATCTACAAATATGTCAATTTACCTTCTATAAATTATAAAAAAAAGGCCTACAAACTTAATATGTTATGTAATTTTTTAAAATACTTTGTATATTATCTATTACTTTTAAAACATAAGCACATGACGCAGTTTTAATTAATAAAAACTCGTGCATGACTTGGGTTATATGCTAGTTGATCTAATAGGATCTAGCTTTAGTGTTGTAGTTTAAAACTACAGCACATCTGTTGTAGAAAAATGGAGGGCCCAGATTTAACTTGGCCTATATAACTCAGACTGTGCCGTTTCCTTTTTAACAAAATGTGCCGTTTCCATTTTCCATGCCAGTTAGAATGGATCTGGCCTACTAAGACGGTAAAAGATGGCAATTAAACGTCTCTTTTCCAGTAAAAATTTAGGAACGAGACGGTCCAGTTGGGGGCTTAGTAATCTGGGAAGGATCAGCAGAACGGCCTTGAACTCGGTCTCGCAGCAGAGAAACACGTCGAGGAGCTTGCGAAGCCAGGAGATGGAGAGGAGGGAATCATCGTCGGAGGTGGAGGAGAGGAGCTCATAGAAGCCGTCGGTGACATGCTTCTGGAAGAGCTCGAGGTCCTCGAACTCCTACTCGTAGCTTCTGTCCATGGACACCACCTGGGGGAATCATCGTCGGAGGTGGACGAGAGGAGCTCGGAGAAGTGGTCAATCCGCGATAGTTCATAGTAGCAGCAAGTTACATAATGATAATTTTCATAGCAGCAGCAAGTTACAAATCAATTCCTTTATTCATGTACATTCCAGAAGGAACGATGAAGAAGATGAGTTAATGATTGAACCGGATCTAATGGGTGCAAACCGGTGGAAGAAAATCCACACTTCGAGCTTTATTCACGATGTCATCTTGCTAGAGAAGTTGATCAAACCGCAAAAATTAATTGTGTCTGACAAGACTGGTACAAGTTGAAAAGTTGTAACTAGTTCAACTCTTCGTCAGCATTCAGTTTAGATGGTTGCCTTACATACCAACCAGCTATAAAAAAGAGTCAGAAAGAGAAAATAAACGTCATTTTGCTGTTTTTGTCTGGATTTGTTGTTCCAAGTAGTTGATCAATATAAGATACCTTTCTGGCTGGCCTCTTGGCAAAAGATGACTTGTGATTTATCTTTCCATGAACGGAGTATACAGAGGGCTGTTGATCGAGTCATTGTCATTGAGGAACTCAAGCTTGGATTTGGCCGGTCATAGTGATGAGGGAGAGTGCGATGCTTCTAAGCCTCTTGTGAATGTCATCGACAACCACCAGCATGGAGGCCTTGCCAAGAATGCCATGGATGGGTTTTGGATAGGGCTATAAACAAGTCGAGCTTAAGCGAGTAGTTCTTGTACAAGCTCGACTCAATAAAATTTATCACGAGCCCGAGCCGAGCTCGAGCTCATCTATCACGAGCCCAAGTCGAACTCGAGCTTTTTTATCACAAGCTCGAGCAGAGTTCGAGCTCCTTACGAGTGTTAAAAATTAAGCTCAAGTCGACAAAATGAGCTCGAGCCGAGTTCAAGCTTATGACGAGTTTTAAAAATTAAGCTCAGCTCGGCCAATTTTGTTGTAAGTTATAAAGTTTATTTAACATACAAAAAAGAGGGGTGAACTCATTTAAAAATTAATATTACATTATATAACATATAAACAATATATATTTATATTGTATGTTAAATAAACTATATAACTTACGAAAAAAATAAATAAATAAATGATGTAATGATTATTAAATATCTAATGTTAATACTTATAACATATAATAAGTAATTACATGTCATATACCACAATGTTATATTATTACATGATCATATAGTCCTATAATCCTATTATATTACATGAATAATATAATTAAGTATATGGATTGTCATTATATCATATGACTAACAATTAAGTAATGATATTATTCTCTTTTACTATTTTATATACATATAACCAATTAATATATACTGATCAATGACCATTATTATTTGTTACTTAATTTATGCTATATATAGTATATTGTTTGTTAATATACTATATTATAAAAATAATTCATACGAGTCAAGTCTTAATAAACGAGTCGATCCTTGTACGAGCGAGTTCACGAGCTTTAATCGAGTCGGGCCGAGTTTATACGAGTTTGCATCGTTTAATAATCGAGCCAGCTAATTCCGTGTTCACGAGTAACTCATTTAATAATCGATTTGAGCACGATCGAGTTGAATTTATTCGAGCCGATCTCAAGTAAGTTCACGAGTAACTCAGCTCGTTCACAGACAACTGCACTCGAACAGCTTCCCTTCATTCTGAAGTATAAAGTAGTTCAGCTCCTGGTCACACGACACCACAGTCGGAGACAAGAACAAATGCGATTTGAACACTTTCTCATACCTGAAAAACATGAATCTCAAAAAACCTTAACACTGCGGGTTTTTTATTCTGTCGATCCTCCCTTTCGTGGGAAGGAAGCCTATAATATTTTAAACAAATGCTTGCTCACCTTGAACAATGCTCTTTAAGAAAGCCCCCCCACGAGAATTAGGAGGATGAGGCTTCAAGAAAGGAAGCGTTTCACCCAGTATATAGGCCAACCAAAACTCCCTCTTGGCCTTAATTGGGACAGGACCAAGCCTCAAGAACAATGGCGCGCAAGAAATGGTTCAACTATAAGAACAAGCCAAAAACCCCGTAAACACTCGGACAAAAGTGGTGCCGACGAATCTCAATACAGATCGCAAGTCTTAAAAACCCACCATCAACAGTACAATATTTTTCAGAACTCTCAGAGTGATCAGCTTAGTTTGATCGACTACAATCCACGTGTGGAAGTTTCTGCCCTCAATCCAAACTTGCTGCTGTCGCCCATGATCTCTGTCATCACAAAAATTAATATGAACTAAAAATTGAGCGGATGGCAAGAACACAGAGGAGTGGACCCGCCGATGAGAGCCGAGAAGTAATGTTTCCACTGGTACCACTCGCGCGCGTAACCGTTGTCGTCGTGACTCGTGAGCGTGGCTCTTGGTCTTCATTGCCATCTTTCACCGTCTCAGTAGGCCAGATCCATTTTAACCGGAAAAGAGACGTTCCCTTTCTCCTTAAACGGCTTTAAAAAGACAAAAACGTTTGTTAAAAAGGAAACGACACGGTTTGAGTTAAAAAGGCCAAGTTAAATCTGGGCCCTCCATTTTTCTACAGCAGATATGCTGTAGTTTTAAAGGAACTTTCTTTAGAACTCTTCTCTCTCGTTTGTCAATGGCACATCAACCCGTGAAGAACTACTTGTGTAATTCAAAGTGTTTTTTTGGACACCTACTGTGATCTGGTTCCTTTGCTATAATTCTAACGCTAACTGCCAAAGAGATGATTGGGTGTCCCTCTTTAAGGACGCTCACAAAGTCTCAGACAAAGCGAACACTGAACACTCTCAAACTCTACCATTACACATACCACACCAATCCTCCGTCGCAATCACATGCCATTGCCTTTGACCGCAACACTCCATCTGTTCAGTATGGCTCCGGCAACGTTCACCGTGCACACCACTTGTTCGACAAAAGTACCCAGGAAGCCCTTTCGCAATATAATCACTTGCTTTTCGAGTATTCTCGCGCTGACCGTAACCAAGAGGCGCTCCATCTCTTTGTGGGACTTAATCATTCAGGTTTACCTGTTGAAGGGTCGACCCTGTCGTGTGTGTTGAAGGTCTGTGGATGCTTGTTTGAACAAAACGTGGGCAGACAGGTGCATTGCCAATGTATAAAATATGGGTTTGTGGAGGATGTTAGTGTTGGGACTGCTCTTGTTGATATGTACATGAAAACCGAGAATTTAGGAGATGGAAGGAGAGTTTTTGATGAGATGGGTGAGAGAAATGTGGTGTCATGGACTTCGTTGCTCGCTGGTTATGCAAGGAACGGGTTGAGCGCTCGGGCCTTAGAATTGTTCTTTCGGATGCAGGTTGAGGGAATTAAGCCTAACCCATTTACTTTTAAGACTGTTTTTGGAGCTTTGGCAGATGATGGTATGGTTGAGACGGGAATTCAACTTCATGCAATGGTTATAAAGAATGGTTTTGAGTCTACCATGTTCGTGTGCAATTCTTTAATTAGTATGTATTCAAAGTCGGGGATGGTCGGACGTGCTAGAGTTGTGTTTGATAGTATGGAGAACAAGGATGAGGTTTCTTGGAATGGCATGGCTGCAGGTTATCTGACAAATGGGTGCAACTTGGAAGCTCTTGAAATGTTTTATCAAATGAGGCTAGTGGGTTTAAAGCTTACCCAGGTGATATTTGCTACTGTAATCAAGCTATGTGCTAACCTTAAAGAACTCGGTTTTACAAGACAGCTTCATTGTCGGGTTCTGAAAAATGCGTATGGATTTGAGCACAATATTAAAACGGCACTTATGGTAGCTTACAGTAAGTGCAATGTTATGGATGATGCGTTACAACTGTTCTCTAAGATGCATGGATTCCAGAATGTTGTGTCATGGACGGCCATGATCAGTGGGTACATACAGAATGGTGGAAGAACGCAAGCAGTGAATTTATTCTGCCAAATGAACCGGGAAGGTGTTAGACCAAACCATTTCACTTATTCTACCATCCTTACAGCTCAACCTGCTATTTCTATCTTCCAAGTACATGCACAAGTCATTAAAACTAATTACGAGAAATCATCTTCAGTAGGAACTGCACTTTTAGATGCTTACATTAAGATAGGCTATGTTGATGAAGCTTCAAAAGTATTTGAATTAATTGATGAGAAGGACATTGTGGCATGGTCTGCAATGGTTGCTGGATATGCTCAAAGAGGAGACACTGAGGGGGCTGTTAAAATTTTTCTCCAGTTGGCAAAAGAGGGGGTCAAACCAAATAAGTTTACCTTTTGTAGTGTCATTAATGCCTGTGCTGCACCTACAGCAGCTGTAGAGCAAGGGAAACAATTTCACGCGTGCTCAATCAAATCAGCATTAGCTAATGCTTTATGCATAAGTAGTGCTCTTGTTACCATGTATGCCAAGAGAGGAAATATTGATAGTGCAAATGAAGTTTTCAAGAGGCAAGGTGAAAGAGACTTAGTTTCATGGAACTCAATGATCTCTGGATATGCACAACATGGTCATGGGAAGAAGGCTCTTGAGGTATTTGAGGAAATGAGAAGAAGAAACTTGGAAATGGATGATATAACATTCATTGGAGTGATTTCTGCATGTACTCATGCTGGTTTGGTGGATGAAGGTCAAAGATACTTCAACATGATGGTCAAAGATCACCACATTGATCCAACAATGGAGCATTATTCTTGCATGGTTGATCTATATAGCCGTGCAGGACTGCTTGAAAAGGCCATGGATATCATAAATCAGATGCCATTCCCTGCAGGTTCAACTGTGTGGCGAACAGTCTTGGCTGCTTGCCGTGTTCACCACAATTTAGAGCTGGGAAAACATGCAGCAGAGAAGCTCATTTCACTTCAGCCTCATGACTCAGCTGCATATGTCTTACTATCCAATATTTATGCTGCGACAGGAAATTGGCAAGAAAGAGCTAAGGTGAGGAAGTTGATGGATAAGAGAAATGTAAAAAAGGAAGCTGGGTACAGCTGGATTGAGGTTAAGAATAAGACCTACTCATTTTTGGCTGGTGATCTTTCACATCCCCTGTCAGATCGTATTTACTCTAAACTTGAAGAGTTAAGTATCGTGTTGAAGGAGGCGGGTTATCAACCTGATACAAATTATGTGCTTCATGACGTTGAAGAGGAACACAAAGAAACCATCCTTTCTCAGCACAGTGAGAGGCTGGCCATTGCTTTTGGGTTGATAGCTACACCTCCAGGAACTCCTATCCAGATTGTGAAGAACCTTAGGGTCTGTGGAGACTGTCACACTGTTATTAAGTTAATATCAATGCTTGAAGCCAGAGATATTGTTGTGAGGGACTCGAACCGATTCCATCACTTTAAAGGAGGTCTATGCACGTGTGGGGACTACTGGTGACACTCTCTTTGGGAAATGAGTTTTAGATGAAGTTTTCTGAAATTATCTCATGCCAAAGATAACTCCCAGGAAAAGGAGGCACGTAATGTCTATGCGCTCCAAATTTATGTTGGCAATGTTATGGTTTAGCTTACCAGGTTAAGTAATTGACATTTTTTTTAGGGTAGATTTTGTGCAGTGATTGTGAACTTCATGGTCTTTCACATTAAAGAAAGAAGAAACAAATACCAAATTTTAAAAATTTATGAAGGATGACTATATCAGTGGATATCACAGAAAATTTTGTGTCATTTTGGCAATAGGTCGGTATCTTCGCTCATCTTAATTATTTGGTCCCATGACGTCTGAAAGCTTTTTTTTTTTTTATTATTTTTTTTTTCTGACTTGTTTGAATGTCAAATTAAGTCAATGTGTCACCTTTGTAAGTCCAATATATTTTTGTTTTAAAAAATATGGAATTAGTAATGAGGTAAAATTAGATAGTCTCTTCACGTGCAGACTTCTTAAATTTTAGGGTTTAGGAGTAATTGAATTTTTTTTGACTGTCAGTGCTGTGGATATGTATTCCACTACAAGAGATGTGTCCATATGTGCAAAGGCCATGATGCATCCTGTACATTTTGTTAGTTTTTTAAATGTGCATCTTGTAGGTGAATTCATGGTTTGAGCTTAATGCTTCATGCCATGATTCTGAGAGTATCATGAAAGTACTAAACCTCTGATGAATTTGGAAACTTTTTTTTTTGATAAGTAGATTTTGGAAACTGCAATGAGCTACAGAATAGTCTTTGACATTTGGATACAAAGAGTGAGAGTATAATTTCTAGCTTCCTCATAAAATCTTGTTTAAGAGAATTTTATATTTCCATGCCAATTGCTTTACAGGTTGCCTCTCTTTTTTTCCCCTCTAAATGAAATATGACTTCACAAGATGTTCTCATACGTAATCATACCTTAATGAATTGATATTTTCTTGTCACATTACACAACAAAACTACATCTCTTCACATCATTAATGTCTAGGAATTGCTGAAATAGTACTGGATGGGATAATGGTTAAAACAAATTCTTATTTTTTTAAACCCAAAATCTGACCAACATGTGTAACTAATAACTTGTTCCTAAACAGAAACCACGTTGAGACCAATAGGACTCCTGACCCTATGGATACCATTGCTCCATGTCAAGGCCCCAAACACAAAGCTCCCATTGCTGTTTTTGAAGGGGATGAAAGCAACGCTGAAAGACATCTTCTCCCCAGTTTTTGTAAACCTGAGATTAGCAGGTGTAACTTTAACTTTAACACCTGTTGGCTGATCAATGGATGCAACATATATTGTTGGATCTTTACCGTAATAAGTGACTGTTCGATAAACTGACAAACTTCCATTCATGTTGGCAACACCAATTGAAGGGTAATTAAAATCGTAGGAAGCAATAGGAGGGTTCTCGCAGTTTACTAGTTCCCCTGTAAGATTTTTCAATTGTGCGGGACTTGCACCAGTATTGCAGAGAAAATTGATGATGTCATGGGAATTAAAATCATATATAAGTCCAGGATTGAGTGCTGCAGTTGGGTTAATGTGTCCAGACCCATAGTCGAAAGGCGTAGTCGGAGTGCCATTTGGATCCCTTCCAATGGTGTGTTGAGCATTGTCTAGGATCATTGCTGTGAAGCCATAAATTTGAACAATCAGAAACATAAGTAAATTTTTAATTATCTGACATTATTGTTTAGAAACAACTTACCTGTTGTCATTATTGCAGACTTTATGGCCGCTGGACTCCATGAAGGTTGATAAGATTTCAAAATTGCTGCAACTGCAGAAACATGTGGGCAAGACATTGAGGTGCCAGATACTATGTTATAATTGACAGATCGTTCAGCTGTAGCTGTAGTCGCCACTGGAGACCATGCTGCCAAAATATTCACTCCAGGTCCTGTGATATCTGGCTGCAATAGGAATATGCACTTTGTGTAAGACTTTATTAGGTTAGCTTTTCCCTTTATGCTGCCTATCCTCAATATGTTGCATTAATCCTATCCCTTTGTCCCACCATGCTGACATAATCTATTGTTTTTTGAAGTACTTGAGTGATATATGTAAGTATAAATTAAGAAAGCTAAATAAACGTACCTTAATAATCTCCGGAGTTATAACATTTGGTCCCATGGAAGAAAACACTGCCACTTCTGGTGCGGGTTTAGTGTTCAGAACTGTTGTAGTTGGAAAGATTATACCAACTGGATTCCTACAATACCAGAAATCAACTCGAACTATCGATTTTTTTTTTTTTTTAACCCATGAATCTATGAATAATTAATTTTCAATTTCATTAATTTTGGAGCTCTCTTTTCTTCCATGGATAAGTTCTTATAAAGCTTGAAAAACTCACTTTTCTGTGATCATATATGCTTGAAGTTCTTCTGCTTCTTCTTGACTGATTAAAGTGCCTGGGATGACGAACTGAAAGCCAACATCTTTGACAGGTGGATCGACAAGTATCATTCCAACAGCACCAGCTTGTCTTAAAAATATGCTTTTTTCTCCTCGATTATCAAGAAAGGTTTCAGTTGTGCACACCACGATTTTCCCCTTAACCAAGGTTGGGTCTAGTGTATTGTTCTTGCAAAAGCTGATACAGAAAGGAAAAAGAATAAAGCATTTGAAAGAAACAGATCAATGACGGCAGTTTAGAGGTCTTACGTTGGGTTGAGCATCATGGAGTCAGACATCGTATCCCCAAGTCAATTAAATTACTTCTATTTATGACTGGGGTTTCTGAATGATCTAACATTTTCTGATAGGTACTCGAGGACCGTGAGTCTAATGTGCTTCAACTAAAATCCTCTTTCTTGAGTGCACTTTTAGATTGGGTTGTAACTTTTGTTCATAATTTCTCTTCTTCTAATCTTGTAGATCTTATTAGCTTTTTAGATTTTCGTTCTCAATAGGGTGGTTGCTTCTCTTGTATACTTTTTGTGTACTTTAGATTTCCTCCTCCTTCTAATAAATATTATTCATCAACTTTTATGAACATTAGTAGCATCTTTTGAAGGCGAGTAACAAATAGAAGCAAAGTTGTTTACATAAAATTTGTGTATCATTTATTAACTAGGGCTGTTATTTCTCCCTCAAAAACAGAAGATACCTAGCATTCTTTGCTGTAACCCCAGGGGCGGCTGCAGAACTCCCAGCTATCAAGCCATAAGAGGTTTCCATTTTGATTGGGTTTAGAGAGAAACCCTGAAAGGGCAAAATTTCCATCTTAAATAAAATTCTGACCCCATAAAACTTTTTCTTTATAAACGCATGTAATGGAATATGCCAAATTTACCTTTAAAACTTTCGAATTTCCTAGATAAATGTTTGAATTGAATTCCCTGTCCACTGTGCTTGCAGCAACAGTAAGAATCCAAGGAGCAACATTGATTGCAGTACCTGGGAAAGCTGAGTTTCCAGCTGAAGCAGAAACTAGAATCCCTCTTCGGAATGCATGGAAAGCTCCAATCGAGATTGCATTTTGAAAGTAAACAGGCTGGGGAGTAGTAGGGCCAAGGGAAAGAGAAAGGATATCAACACCATCACTAATTGAATCATCCATGGCGGAAAGAATGTCTGCATCGCTGCACATTTCAAACCAACAAGCCTTGTAGATGGCAAGTCTGGCACTTGGTGCACCACCTCTTGCAGTGCCTCTGGCCATACCAAATAAGCTGACATTAGCTACCACGGATCCAGCTATTGTTGAGGCAGTGTGGGTTCCGTGCCCGTCGCTATCTCGAGCTGACCGGAACAAAGGGGTGTTAAAAGATTCAAGAGGCCCATTCTCTGCTTCAAACCCTTTGAAATAGAACCGAGCTCCTATAATCTTCCTGAAGATTCCAACCCAAATGAAATTATTAGCCTCATGGTATTGCATTCACAATATGACTATGGATGCATGTACCACATATTCAATGGAGATATGGTTGTTTCTCATAGCTCAGGAAGAGTGGTGTGTTAATCATGGGAATGGGTTGTTTAATGTTCAAAAATTTTGGTACCTGTTGCAGTTGGCCAATGTAAAACGTTCACCAGTAATGCATTCTCCCTTGAATTTCTTCGGCACAGGGCCCAATCCTTGATCATTGAAGCTCTTTGATTCAGGCCAAATTCCTGCAAAAATACAATATCAATGATATGTTGGCAATGGAATAAAAAGAGAATTCGATGAGAAATTAAGATATGAGAGCATTTACCCGTGTCAATGACACCAACAATGATATTTGAATTTGAATCCGTTGGCATCTGATTATATTGGTGAATAGAATCTATTCCTAGAAATTCCCAGGAATGTGTTGTGTGGAGCTTATTCATCTTGCTCTCGAACACGGAAACAACCGAATCATTCTCTGAAGCAGAAGATTTGGATCATATAATATTTTGTTTACACAAACAAATCATGATATAATTGATTAAAAAATTGTTAGATTGTTTATTTGTTTTCCATTTTCTACCCTCTAACAGGCTCTTCTTCTCACTAACATGAATTTCAGAAGATCAATTTCTGGTACCTGTGAGTTGCTGTGCTTGCTCTGGTGTAAGCATTGCTGAGAAGCCTCTGAAGCTTTTACTGTAATGGTGAACTGCCGCTTGTTGTGCTCCATCAAAGCTGAGAAATGACTTTACTTTTAGCAATGTGAAGAGACTTTGTAATGAATCAAGATTAATCTATCCAGCAGGAAATACAAGGCCACTGAATTAGTATTTGCTCCACATATATAGTTGTTTTGAATTAGTGGCTTAATTACCCAGTAACTGAAGCAAGCATTTCGTGGTTGGCTCTAACCACAGATTCCGAACTGGGATGAGAGTGTTCCCCCATGTACACTATGTAATGCTGCAAATTACACACACATAAAGAAAAGGAAAGAAAGGATACCTGAGTTAGTTACATAAAGATATGCATGTAAAAGTGCCAGCATTAGAGCTGGCGATTTTGACACGACTCGTGACTCCGACATGAATTTCACAACATTAGTAGGCTAGGATCGATGGGTCTAACCCATTTAAGTAAATGTGTCGAGTTATGGTTGACCTATATAGTCTTATATTTATATCCTGACACAATATGATTCTAACAAGGGACACTATACTGGCAATTTTTGACACAATTTGCAAACCGGACACGAACCCAATACAAAATTAGCGAATTATGGTTGATGGGTCTGACTCGTTTAATTAAATAGGTCGAATTAGGGTTAACTTATATAGTCTTATACCCATACTTCAAAACAACCCAAACCCGACACACGAACATCTTTAGCTAGCTCTTAAATTTGAATAAAAGGACGCATCTCATTATTGGATTTCATGGTTTTCCCATGCAGCTATATATACCCCTCTCTCTCTCTCTCTCTCTCTCTTTCTCTCTCTTTTCCCCCAGTCCCTACCTTTGTGTTGGAAGCGGTAGCATGCACGAAAGCATATCTTATCAAGAACAGAAGAGTGAAAACTTTAAGAGGGCTCATTTATATGTATTTCTGAAAAAACCCAAAATAAATATATTTGCTGGAAAGAGAAAGATTGCAGTAGCTGAAAGAAGTGAAGGTGGTGTTTGTACAAAAGCATGCAAATTAATCCCTTTTTATAGCCCAAGCGTTTTCGAGCTTCAGGATTACACAAAGTCTAAATTCATGCCGGCTTGAAGTTTTCATATAAGCTGAGATTACTCAAGAGGAATACATGTATATATTTCATGAATTTAACACTTCTTTTTGACAGCTTTTATATGGAAGTCTTTCAATTAGCAGCCGGCTCATATTTGTTTTGAGAAATGAGAATGAAAGCGTAGTGTAATGAGGATGTACATAAATGATATGATGAGATCGAGGGGCATAATTATGTGTTTAAGGATGATGCTAGAAAGTATAATTAAAGAATATGCTTGCTGTAGCATTACCATTCCAAAATGTGGCTTCTGCATGCAGAATCCATAAATTAAAATACAAAACATCTCATTACATAAGCATATATAGGTCAATCAATAACGCACAACCTTGCTATTGTTTATTACAATCCGGCTAAGACTGTGTCTTGCGTTATCATATATATATATATATAAGGCTAGCGGAGAACCTAAGGTGTGAAGGAGGAATATATATATATATATATATAGGTAAGATAAAACTAGATTAATAGAAAGAAACTAAATACAAAGAGAAGGGGGTGGGAGCCAAAAGCCCAAAAACAGTGTTCATACAGTGCTAGAAAAAACTAAAAAATAAACTGAAAATGGGCAAAAAACTGACTCAGTCCAATGCTTCTTGGCCTGAGCGCCAAGAAAATGGCTGCCGGGAATGGCGGTTTTTGAAATAGTCTGCAAGTTAGCTTGCTTGGGGTGATGCCTTTGGCGGTAGCAAGAGATCTTGGATGCCACAACAAGAAAGATTGCATTGAGGTCAACTGAGTTATAACTACTGAAGATGAGCCTCCTTCTAATGTTCGACAGAGGAGGTATCTGACAAATGATGCAAAATGGACATTGGTTCTTGCTATCTCTATGGTAAAGGGCATTTGTTGGCTTGTTGCGAGAGGGTCTGGTCCTGACCGGATAAGTGGTTGAAAAGCCAAATTTTATTTGGTCAGGTAGGTCCTATAAGTGGTCTTTCACAATCACATGTCCAAATTATCTCAAATTCGGGTAAATAATTTGAGAGGATCTTGATCCGTGTGTGTATTTAAAAATAAAAATAAAAATATAAAATAAAATAAAATTATGAGCTTTTTTAGATGGGCTTAATCTAATTTGGAAAACAAATGCATCTATGTAGAAACTTTGGGCAATACAATTAAATTAGAAATGATTCATTCTTTACTCTTGTTCTCTCATCCTCCCATTTTTGAAAATCACAATTGGATCTTTGGGTCCATGGGAGTCCTACGTATATGCCCCACAGATTCAATGGTGATTTTCAAAAGTGGAATCCAAGTAAATTGAATATATATATATATATATATATATATATATATATATATATATATATATATATATATATATAAACCTTTATGTTGTACACATGCAGTCCCAATTTGCCAATAAAACTCATTGGTTGCCCTACTCCCTTCCCAAAAACAACATTGTTTTAGTTTAATAAAACAAAAGTATTTTTTTTCTTCATGTATTTGGGTATGTGGAGCCAGATAATATTCGCCTCCGCCTACTCATTTTTCAATATTTGCCAACATATATGTAGATAGCAAATATGGTATCCAGCCACCTAGAATTAGTGGTTGAAAATCTGCCCTTAACTGATATAAATGGGTGGATAGCATATGCAAAACGATTTTTAACCGCTTGCCTGAACACCCCTAACAACTGTGCATTATTGAGAGAATCCTAAATACTTTAGAGCCTAAACATGTCTAAATGTATCCTTGTTTTTTACCAATTAAACCACAAGAAAACCTTCGGCCACCGAAGTTTCAGGTTGTAGCGGATGAAGTTGTTTGTAAATGAAATTTCAAGAGATAAGTTTGTTTTATTCTGTACCTTTTTAGCTTATAAAACCGCTTTGTGCGGCCCCTTGAAATGAGCGGGTCATTTATTTGTCTCATTTCCTACTTTTTGTAAATATTTTAGCATTGTTTTGGTGTGTTTTTGGTCTATTGTTGGGGAGCCCACCCATTTTTCTTTTATAGGATCAACCACTTCTTTGTTTTGGATCAAGAGTGGTAAGGATCCCCAATTTTCTTTTATAGCATTGTAAATATTTTAGCATTGTTTTGGTGTGTTTTTGGTCTATTGTTGAGGAGCCCACCCATTTTTCTTTTATAGGATCAACCACTTCTTCGTTTTGGATCAAGAGTGGTAAGGATCCCCATGTAACCTTTTCCTTAAATCAATTAGAAAAAAGAAAAAAGAAAAAAAGTAATTCCAATAGAAGAAGGCCAAGAGGTTCTCGAGTAACTATTGTGGGAGGCAAACAAGTTGTTTGCTAGGGCTGCATGTCTTAGTCTAGGTTTCAAAGGGTGGTAACGTAAGTCTTCTATAGAAAATCCTTTTGGGGTTTGTTGGGTCCCGGATTGGTTTTTTTTTTTTTTTTTAAACATTATTCAAAAGTTTGAACTCCGTTACCAAAATTCTTACGTTGATCTTGTCTTGATTTTTTTTTTTTTTTTTTTGGCTTAATTATTGATCTAATTGATAATATGAATTGTGATGACATTGAGATTTTGTGTCATATAAATCATTGGGGTCAATTCGTATTTTTCATACATATCGAACGGTAGAGGCTGTAAAAAACAGATTGGATGGTCCATAAATTCACAGTAATGCACTAAAGCGGCCCTTGAAAAGTGCCGAGCCATCAGGGGCGGAGGTAGTAAGGAGCTTGGGGGGGCCGCCCCCCTTCCCCACTCCCCCAAGCCCCAAGGTCTACGGCCATAATTCTGAAACAGTTCTTTACACAATTGGAACAAGCAATTTCATAAACCTCAGTATTAACATCATCTGAATACAGAGATGGGGAAGTCAAGTCACCTTCCCCATGTCGTCTAAAGAAAAAGGATATAATTCACTGGAAGCCAGCACTGATAAATAAAATACAAATCATACCAATGTACTCACAACTAGTGTGGATCAATGGCGCGAAATTTTATCAAATTCCTCAACCCTCCTCTCCAAACTCTTTTGTGAATCTCTCCTGAATTTCAAGGTCAGATTTACTCACAGTAGGCCTCTGCCTTGCAACCACCTTGTCAAAATCTGTGTTTGTGATAGGGGGTGGAAGGATCTGCATGGGTGTTAATCAGCAACAACAATTTGATTAACTTTGTAGATAAATATGCATCAAAAGAAACTGGAGATATTAAAAAATTTTCTGCATGTAATCTAAGAACATTGGCATTTCTTTTAGTTTAACTAATTTAAGTCAAGTCATATCGATCAAATGCCCGTGAATTTGGCCAGACTGAATTGAAATGAAATTCACCCAATTCATGTGTTTGGAACAAAAATGAATTGAATTTGAATCAATGTGTTCAGAATCCCAACTAAAATACATCAATTGATTTAAATTATAATTCCTGAGGGCCAAGCACTAAATCGCATCAAACTTGCTTTGATTTCCAATTCTTGTCAATTCACTTAAGACCTTTTGTACCAAATCCCAAAATAAACCCAATTAATTCACACATCAAATGAATAACAATTCAATTTAAATCTAGTCCAAACAAATGAATTGAATCGCAAAAACCGTGTTTGAATTGTGCATTTGAATTGTAATCAGTTTCATCCCAACGAATTGAATAGAATTTGAAGTCAATTCAATCACAAATTGGTTCTGGATAGAGTGATTTTGTACTTGACAAGTGATCTAATTTATTAATTTGATTATCATCCTAAATAATGATTCAACATGACTCTTGTGTGCATCCAAATGATACAGAGACTGCCATAAACTTAACAGAGCAGGGAAAAAGGTAGCAACAACAGTTACTCATATCTAAACTATCTGCCAATACCTGTGAAGCAAGTCCTTGTGCTGCCAGCTCCTGCATGGAAATTTGGACAGCACCTTGCTGTTTTGGTCCACATGGCATCCACATATTATTAGAAGTCTTAACAAAGTACATAGCGTCTTGTGTTTTACGAACAGGTTCAAATAGGACATCCTTTACCTGCCAAAGCCGAGAAAAAACATTAGGGGCACCACAGTTAGCTATTTGCAATTGACCCTCCCTTAAATCATTCATACAATTAAGGACAACCTGGAATAAAATTATATATATATATATATATATATATATATATATATATATATATATATATATCAAGCATCTCATATCCTTATCGCACTTACACAAACAGCAACATCTGAACCTGAAAAGCCTTCTGTCCTGCGAGCCAAACTTTCAAAATCACTTTCAGTTAAATTGTGAGGAGTATCCCCTAGATGCACCTGTTAGGGTAAAACAAACCAAACAAACAATCATAAAGGTTCTTCTACATGAAAATAATGCCCATGTAACCAGATGCCCTTTCTTCTCTTATTTTACTAAAGTAAAAAAATACAAAATAAAAAAAATTCAAGTATGGTTTCTTTTACTTTGAACATATGCTGCCGTGCCTTCAAATCTGGTAGAGGAATGTATATGCGTTTGTCAAAACGCCGTCGAATGGCCTGCAATTAGTACTGATTAGCAAGAAGCTAAATAATAGGTTCAAGACGAAATTACAAAAACAAACTTATCATGTTTCCCTTTACCTGGTCTAGAGCATAGGGGGTATTTGTAGCTGCAAGAACGAGAACTTTCTCGTCATTGTGTCCTACACCCTAAAATGTAAGAAAAAAAAAAGATCCAGTCAAATTAAGATTGAACACATTGAAAGAATTTATCAAACTATCCCGGCAGATTTATTGCATGGCTTGACAATTTGATATGGCAGTTCATGAATTTTTCTACATTAAGTTCTCTCTTAATCAGGGGCAGCAAAATGCTATTATACATCTACCTATTGCAACCAAACTTAATTAGCACTATACCTTGCAGAACCTCAATAACAAGTACTATAACCCTTTAGCAATATCTCAGAGGAATGGTTTGGCTTGGATGCAAGAATTACCTAAGGCTGGCCAAGTTTAAATATCAAGGCTTAACATCCACAATTATTAGGAAAAAGGAAGAAGGGAGAGGGGGAAGAACAATGGATTAAAAAAAACAAGAGTTCAAAGGACAAAAAATTAAAGCAGACAAGATGGCCAGTGTGTAAACCAAAATTATGCTTTAAAATCGTTATTAGGCTAAATAAGTACCATAATTACTGTTACAACATAGCCAAAAAAAAGAGATTAGAATAATTTTTCTTGCGTGAACATAGTACTTCCTCCATTGATGATAGGGCTGTTCAAAATGCCAACCTAAATTACCAACCAGACCACTTTAGACTTGATCCAACCCAATCGATCGGCTCAATGATCGAAAGATGTTTTAGATTTCTAATTGAAGTCAGGTTGGAAGTCGGAATAGGGTCATTGGAATTCCGACAACCCCGACCCGAATTCGGTATTCTACTTCAAAATGGTGTTGTTTTGCACCTTTTATGCATATATATTCTTATCTAAGAAACCCTAACGCTCAACTCCGTCACTCTCCTCATCATCAAACATGAACCGATGGCTAGGATTCGCCGCCGCTGGTCCATCACCCTCTGCCTACATATCCTTCTTGTCCAAGTGCAAACTGTTATCCTCCAAGTTTTGCATGATTTTGACGCAATCGTTTCTACAACTCAGGTTTGAGACTTGATGAGCCGTAAGAGCAGTAAGCAAAGGATTTGATTGAGCTGTAGATTGTTTTGGGTTGTGTTAGGATATTTAAACCCTCTAAGCTTTGTAGATCAGTTATTTCTAGAATGTTTTGGGTGTGCTGGCCTGTTCAAATTCCAAAAACCTGTAGATCTGGGTTGTAATGGGTTGCTTTGCAATGGTCATCGGCAATCTGTGTTGGTTCAGCTTGGCTCACTTTCGACTTCTAAACCGACATTGTTGTTGAAGATGAAAACTACCGATATATCATGATTTTATTCTCTTATTTATGTCTATTATTCCGATTGTAATCTCCTATAATCTCTTTCCATAATTGTTTGTATTCCTTTCCTATTTAAACCCATGTAAACGTATGGAACTCCAACATGGAATAAAACAGTTTCTCTCCTCTTCTTCTCTCTTCTTCCCTTCTCTTCAACTTGGTATCAGACAGAGCCTTCTGCCTTCAGGGCTCTTGAATTTTCTTTGGATTGTGAGTTTCCGTCAGGGTTGGGTGCATTGTCTCGCACCCACGTCTCTATGGTTGTGTGACTAGTGCACCCGACATGAACGTTGTTGGCGTAATCTTGGGTGCACCACCGATGAATAGTGGAGATTTGGCGGGACGATCGAACATCGATCACTATGCATTGTGATTCTTTGATGAATCGATTGTTAAGGGCTGCCCCCTCAAGATTATCAGTGGTTTTTGGTTTTTTCTAGAGTTTTTGAGGACTACCAGTGCACTTCGGCGGCAGTGGTTTGATCTCTAGCAGCGGCGCATGGCGGCTTTGTTAAACAGCAAAAACGTGTCATTTTTTAGATGTTGGAAAAAGACACGTTGTACAGAGTCGTTCCAGAAGATCTGTCATTTAGAACTTGGCAAAATGATAAGTCATTGAGCAGTTTGCCAAACAAGAAATCCAGATCGTTTAGTAAAAAATAAACCAGAGATGGTGGTTGATTAGTAGTTTTTATGGTTGAATTTTAGTATATCTTTTACTATTTTGTAATTTCACTTGAGCCCACATGTTGTGTGTTGGGGCTATTTAGTTGGATGTCTATTAAGATGGTGGAATTGAGTCAGACTTCAAAAACTCACAAAAATGGGATAGAGAGTAATGTGACCTCCCATAGTGAGAATCCAACTCTCTAAATCACAACTGTGAAGCCAAATGGGGTGAATTATCTTTCTTGGTCCCAATTGGCTATGTTGTATATTAATAGTTGAGGAAAGATGAATAGGCTGAATTATCTTTTTTGTATATTAAGAGTTGGATACATGAATGGGAAAATAGACTTAAGGCAGATGATCCTCAAGATAAGTGGGAAGGCCAAGAATTTGATGATTATGTCCTGGTTATTATACTCCATGCTATCAAAGATTAGTCAGGGATATTTATTTCTCTGTACGGCAAAAGAAGTTTGGGATGCAGTAGCTCAAAAATATTCAAAAATGGGGAATGCAACACAAATTTATGAATTGAAGCGACGGATACATAGAACACAATGGTGATTGGTCAATAACTACTTATTTTCATAAACTTCATGGTTTGTGGCAGGAGTTGAATCATTATCAAAATTTGCAGGCCAAGTGTCCAGCAGATGCTGTCAAAATTAAGAAGATGATAGAAGAGAGACGTATGTAGGAGTTTTGAGCTAGTTTGAACTCAAAGTATGATCCTGTGCGTGTTCAAATTTTGGGAAAGGATCCTCTTCCATCACTGCGGGAGTTATTTTCCTGTATCCAAAATGGGAATCGTCACAGCACAATACTTCATTCCAGTTCAAAGACTCAATATGCTGTAGTAAGTGCATCTCCACACAATTCATAAGGTGATGTCACAGCACAATACTTCATTCCAGTTCAAAGACTCAATATGCTGTAGTAAGTGCATCTCCACACAATTCATAAGGTGATTTCAGAAGTCAAAATAGTGGCAGAATAGCATATGCGACCTTAGATAACAATGACAAATTATTTTGTGACCACTATAATTCGGCATACAAAGAAAACTCGTTGGAGACTTCATGGCTGTCCTACCCGAGGTCGTGGGGGTCGCACAGGTGAAGGAACCAAGCCTCGAGCCAATCATACTTCCATGATAGAGACAAATGTTTCCACACCAGATACTAATCCTCCTATTGATACCCGCCTTAGCAAAAACGAGGTAGAAGCACTTTGTCGACTTATATCTCGATTGGACACGTCTGCTACTACATCCTCTTCCTTCGCT
This sequence comes from Alnus glutinosa, assembly GCF_958979055.1. Lineage (NCBI taxonomy): Eukaryota > Viridiplantae > Streptophyta > Magnoliopsida > Fagales > Betulaceae > Alnus > Alnus glutinosa. The sequence continues at coordinate 7,124,559 of NC_084894.1, read as the reverse complement.
CATACAAGTAATTTAGCCATTGCTTTGAATGCATCTGCTACTCACTCTGATGATCCTTAAGTCATTGACTCTGGTGCCTCAGATTATATGACTAGTATGTCTCCTTTATTTTTATTTTTATTTTCATATAATCCTTGTTCTGGCAAAGAAAAAGTTAGAATAACTTATGATTCTCTGTTGCCAATATCGAGTGAGGGATCAATTTCTGTCACACCCTCTATGACCTTGTCTTTTATCCTTCATGTACCTGATTTTGCCGCTAATTTATTATCCATTGCACGTATTACCTGTGAGTTGAATTGTTTAGTCGTTTTTTACTCTCATTATTGTTTCTTTCAAGACTTAGTCACGGCGAGGATGATTGGTAGTGGTAGCTAGAGGGATGGTTTATACTACCCAAATTCTCAGCCCATGACACATGGTTAGCTCACTTAGGCTTATCATACTGTTCGAGTTAATCACTCTGCAACAAGAATTTGGATTTGGCATCAACGATTAGGGCATCCTTATCTTTTATTGTTGCAAAGAATGTTTCCTTCTTTAGTTTTGCATACTAGCGTTTCTAAGTTTCAATGTGGAACTTGTGAACTTGCCAAACACCATTGTGTCTTTTTCTCCTAGTATCAATAAAAGTGTTAAGCCTTTTGTTCTTGTTCATACTAATGTGAGGGAACCTTCACGAGGGGTCTCTTTATTTGGTTATTGGTGGGTCATTTCTTTTATTGATGATTTTTTTTTTTTTTTACCACGTGGGTCTACTTGTTAAAAGATAAAAGTGATGTGTATTCTGTGTTTTAGATGATTCACAAGATGATTCAGACCCAACCCAATTTAATACCATTATTAAAATTGTTCGTTCTAACAACATAGGTGAGTATATGTCAGGTGATCTCGAGATGTATTTTTGTGAACATGGCATTATCCATCATACCACTTGGGTCGATACTCCCCATCAGAATGGTGTTGTTGGGCGGAAAAATCTACATCTTCTAGAGGCAACTTGATGCTTAATGCTTGATATACACGTTCCCAAATCTTACTCATCGTTGCATATCTTATCAATAGGATGCCTTCACAGGTCTTAGATTTCAAAACAGCCCTTGAGTTGTTATTGCCACATTTCCCTACTTCAGAAGCTCTCTCTAAACGTGTTTGGATGTGTTTGTTTTGTCCATATTCACGGTCCTACTTGTCTTTGTGGGTTATTCTCCTACGCAAAAAGGGTATAAATGTTATCACCCCCCATCAAGAAACATTTTGTCTTAATGAATGTTACTTTCTTTGAAACACAACCATATTTCTCCTTAACCCAACCTCTTCTTCAGGGGGAGAGTTCAAGTGAAGAGGGTTTGTTGAATCGGTTAACTGTTCCTACTCTTATGCTTGAGCATGAGAAACAAAAAATTACTAATGAGTCTCTTAATGAACCTACTGATGAGTCATATGCATCGCATGTGGAAGAGTTGAGAGTTTACTCCAAACGCTAGAAAAGTAAGACTATTCCCAATGCTACATGCCAAACATATGTTCCTGACTCGGGTAATACAACTTCTATCCCTAATATGAAATCGGTAATACCTATTGTCAACGATATGAATATCCCTATTGCACAACGCGGAGGAGCTAGGTCATGCGCTCACCATCTCATATCTGATTTTGTTTCCTATCAGCATCTTTCACCATCATATCGTTCCTTTGTATCCAATCATTCATATTCACGAGATGGTATCAACCTGGCATCTATGTATCGCAACCATCTTCTTCTCCTGAATTGGTAGTTGGGATTAACAGTGTAAAAGACAATGCACTTCATGCCAGAGAACTTCTAAACCCAAGAATCAATGTTATTCTACATCTCCTTCACTAACACCAACAAACTAACTACTATTTGCAAACTGTGTTCATAATCACATCTACCTATGTGGCAGTAATACAATCTCATCTACCTATGTTGCACTCAAGGGTGGAACTAGCATTTGGAATTTGGGAGTGTAAAACTAAAAAAAAAAAAAAAAAATTGCGAGGTAAAATTTTAATTTTAAAAGGATTATAGGAGTATTTTTTTTTTAAATATATATATATATATTGGGGAAAACATGGTGGCTTGGAAGGGGCCCATGTAACTCCGCCCCTGATTGCACTAATAAACTATATGCAGCTTGGTGGTGAAAACTGTGCATCACTCACTCGCCTCCAGTTAAATGTGCCTTTAATTGCTCAATCCTGGACTTCAATTGCTACAAAAGTTCAACAGTTCAGTTCTGTCTGCACCAAAATTGGCATAATTGTAATTTTGAAATTATCCCAACTCTCTTATAGTATAAGGCCAATAGTGAATAAAAGCTAAACTCAAAGATGTCGCAAATGAGCTAAGCATTAATTAGGGCTTTGAATAATCCCAACTCTCTTATAGTATAAGGCCAATAGTGAATAAAAGCTAAACTCAAAGATGTCGCAAATGAACTAAGCATTAATTAAGCCAAAGCCCAAACTAACTCAGCTCAAACTCAGAGAACTAAACACTACTCCTGGCTCAAACTTGGCTCAAGAGATCATGTTAGTGACCAAGCTTTCCACAACCAAGGCTTGGCAAGTGAGAACCATGTGCACAACTATGGAGAAGGCAAATACAAGTTAAGGGACTCACAGTCTGCAGTTTTCTAATTAAAAAAACTACCAAAAAAAAAAAAAAAATTAATGTAGGCAACTTAACAGACATTATGAGCCAGTGTGTGAAAATGCTCGAAAGTAGATGAGGTGAAATGGTAAAAACCTATAAGCACTGATCAAGAACATCATATAAAAGTTAATGCAAAAACTTCACCAAATTATGAGCTACAATACTGTAAATTGTAACTCGTCATCTTTACAACATTACACTAGGTTAAAAACAAAATTGATGAAAAAAAAAATTATAAATAATAATTGACATTGTGATATGTGGTTGACCATTTTATACTTATCTTGCCTCAAATGGGATCTCTAACTATATGTCCAAGATTTTAAGATATTACTTATTTTTTTATAAGTACTCCAAATATCATTAAAAGTGAAAGCACAAACCCAGATACACAGGAAGTATACAAAAAAACTGCAAAGTATTCACAGATAAAGTAGATAATATAAATTAAAAATGAAAATTTAGGCAACAAAAATTTGAAGTTCTTCCAACCATACAAATGACTACCTGCATCTGCACAAGAAGTTCTGTCTTGATACGCCTAGAAGCTTCACTCTCATTGCCTTCACCACGCTGACCACATAATGAATCTATTTCATCAATGAAGATGATGGAAGGAGCACTTTCACGAGCCATTTGGAAAAGGTTTGAAACTAACTTTTCACTTTCACCCATCCACTTAGAGACCAGGTCCGATGAAGAAATACTGTTGGGTAAAAAAAATTAAAAACAATTGGTAACACATGCAAACTTATTTATGCCATTCCATAAAATACAAAAATCACTACAAATATGAGCAAAAGGAAGAAAAATCTACATTGAAATGCAAGAAAGAAGGTGGCCACAGACAAATGCAGGAACAAAGATGAACATGTAGGCATACCTGTATACTTATAAAAAAAAAATGTACGCATACCTGTATGCTAGTATACATGCAAATGAACACATATATTAATAGTTGACATGATAAGCTCATCAATTGACAAAGGAGAAAGGCAACTCTAAGGGTTCCCAGATAGAATTAAAATCATTTAGCAGGGGATATTCTCAGAAAACATCATGAAACCCCAAGCTTCTATTCTTGGTTAAACTGTAAGAGCACGACCCACTTCTTTCTTTTTTGTTTTTTTTTTTTTTTTTGGTGGGGGGAGCTTCGCTGGCTTGGCCATCACAAAATTAAAAGCAATAATCTTCAGTGGAGAATATTTTCCCTTTTAAAGGCTATATATGGAAGGGTAACGATATCAAGGAAATCATAGAATGGGACAAGAAACTAGGGGAACTCAAACTTATGTCACAGATCACTTGAGATGCCTCGACTTTGACAGACTAAGGCAGCTCATAGACTCATGGCACTCAAAATAAAGATACAGATACCTAAAATGCCTTTTACATGGCACAGGGAAACATCAAGGATCAATAGATGCCTATAGATTCATGCACTCTGGCCTTCAATTTTCACCAAAAGTGAGGAGAGAAGCCTTTATCCTATTAAATTGATGGTCTCACCATGCAAGGGAGCTATTGACAGAGCCATTAACTCATTACATCAAATAGGGTGTGACGAAATTATGAGAGTCCACAAAGTCATCAAAATAAATGGTAACTGCAAGATCATCAGCATCAGTGGATGCACCATAGCACAGGAAAATATACATAATATTTATGCAAGTAAGAGACTATCTACATCATACATTCAAGACAAGTGGATATTTCATGTAAACAATTAAGCTGTTGACTTTGCAATGATGGATATTATACCTGAAAAAGGTAGAGTCTGCTTCAGTTGCAACAGCCTTGGCCAAGTATGACTTTCCAGTTCCAGGTGGCCCATACAATAGAAAAGCCCTCCATGGTCGTCTCTTGCCTAAAAGAGAGTAAGCGGGGAAAACATTAATCTTTTAGAAAATGAATCAAGAATATATGCTAGACCGATAATTATTGACATTATAAATCTTACTTTCACACAATTCACGGTTCAAAAGGCAATCAATATTTCATGATCAAGGGTGTAGTACTAAGGATGGAGCAGTTAAATGAGGAATAAAAATAGACTAGTGATCAAAGTACTGACTTGATTCTCCCCATCAATTCGGAGCATATAACAATTCGGGAAGTCCCTGATCATGACAAAGATTTTCCTTAAACTAAAATACTTTATCACATCTACTTACAAAAAAAAAAAACAACAAAAGCAAATTACAGCTTCCGGGTGTCGATAAAAGACCCCTTAATATTCTATCAGCAAATGAAAAACTTTGCTCAATTTTACTTCGAAAAAAAATTAAAACTAACTACTTTTTAATCCAGCACTGCCTTCCAAAACAAAATTTAAACTTTTATCACAAGCAGTAGCAAAGGAAAGACAACACAAACTACAAGAACTAGTACACGTACATAAGCAATAACTCCAACTATGCATGTGATTATAAATAACACAAATTTCAAACTCCTAACCATTACCCATTATCCCAACAAATAAAATCCCACAATATCAATTTCACCAAAAGTATTTGTATTTGCATTAGCATAGTGTTTGAATCGAAACAAACCGGTAAAGAACTGCGGGAACTTGACGGGCAGTATAACCGCCTCCTGGAGCGCCTGCTTGGCGCTCTCAAGGCCCGCGACTTCGCTCCACTTGACGTTGGGCTTCTCCCTCACAATCGCGGAGTTCAAGCCGGACCTGAGCTTGGTCTGCTCAGGGTCCTCTCCGTCTCCACCACCCTCGCCGTCCTTGGGCTTCGTCTTGGGCCTGGCCACCACCGCCCCTTCGCCGCCGTTGGAGGCCGGGCCGGGCCCGCCGTCGTCGAGCACAGCCCGGATCTCCTCGGCCCGGCGCAAGTACTCGGTGAACTTCTGCGTGATGGCCTCCTTGATCTTGGGGTTCTTCTCGTACTTGAGGTGCGTCTTGAAGTACTCCAAGGCGTTCATGTACAGCGGGAACGCCTTGGCGTAGTTCCCCGCATTGTCTTCCTGCACGGCCTGCTTCACAAACTCTATCGCCTGCTCCTTGAAGTTGCTGTACATCTTTCACCCACCACAAATCGCATAAGCAAAAAGTTATCTCGCCCAAATAGAACAGCAAAATCTTTGTTGAAAACAAAACGAACCCTAGAATTCTGATAGGTTCATCGGAAGAGGCTTCGGAGCCGGTGAGTTTTGATTTGGCGTTAGAAATTGAGGCGATCGGAACTACTTTTCTTAGGGATTTTGTTTGTGGGATCGGTTCTAGATTTGGATTGCAGGAAAGGGGGCAGGAATTTTCTGCTGAGTACGCGTTTGGAAATTGGGATACGTTGGTGTCTTTGTTTATGCGTTCGTTATGGTTTTCTTTTTCTTTTTTCCTTTTTGTTTAATTTTTTTTTATTTTTTATTTTTTATTTTTTTATTTATTTTCTGTGTCTTTTCAAAAGTCTATTGGATGGTCAAGCGGACGCACCGTGCGCCCCTTCCTCGTGTCTACTGTCTACGGTAGGGAAGGGAAGGGAAGGTTCTTGCTTGGAAGGGTGGAATTTTGTGGGGGTGGATTAACATTGGCTAATGGCTAATCAAGTTTTGCTTTAAAATCAAGTTTTCTCCTTGCGATGTGAAAAATTCTAAAATTTGAGAAAAATTAAAACCAATTGAACATACAAATTATATATATTATTGAGTTTAGTGTTGTATAAAAATTATCAAATTAGTCCATCCGCCCACATTCTTCTAAGCTTCTAGCTCTTTTTGACAAAAGAATAATTCTATAAAGAGGATTAGTGTTTTTTTTTTTTTTCCTTTTAAATATCACGTGACTTTTAAAATTACAATTAGATCAAAATTTAATAATGATCGTATCAAATTTAATAATAATTTTAAAAGCATTAGACATTTTAGATGATACAAAAAAAACTCTAATACTCTTCGTAGTAGTACTCCTTGATAAAAATTGCAACACATCAAAATATATGCCCAGTATATTTATGGGAATGGAGTATGTAATAAAATAATTAGTCTCATTACTTTTCTTTCTTTCTTTCTTTCTTTTTTTGAAAGAATTAGTCTCATTATTTAATTTTGTGACAAAAGATATGCCTTAATTGAAATTCAATCAAAATTACTAAAAATATAATATTATTTTTTTAATTAAAACAAAAAATTACTTAATTGTTGTGGTTCCACAAAAGAACCTAGGAGTGGTCGCTCCACCCCTGATCACCTTGTGGTCCATGGCCACCCATAGAAGAACATGGAGGTGGTCGCGCCCCCCCTCCCCCAAATCACCTAGTAGTGTATCAACAAGGTGATTCATTGGGGTGGGCCTTGGCCACCCCCGAGAGACCACCCTTGAGAGGCTCTAGGGGTGGTGTTCTTCTTCTTCTTCTTCTTATATTTAAACAAAAAATAAAATAAAATAAAATAAAATTGAAATGGCATCGTTTTTAGACTTAATTGTCGATGCTGACGTAGCCAAACAGTGACTCGACCAAAATGGAGTTAACAAAATTTGATAGAAAATTGACGGAAGGATTCAATTAAAAAACGTGAAAAAGTTAAGGTGTAAATGTTTAAAATTATAAAATGAGGGATCATTTTCGAATCGCGCGTCGACTTAAAGATTTATTATACATTTATTCCTTTTTATTTTTAAGGGTTGAAAGTTTAAAATAATTTTATTTTATTTTATTTATTTATTTTTTAACCATATCCGTAGCTTTGGGGGCTAAGGTAAATGATCAATCATGCCCTATAATGTAAGAAATGGAAAAGAGCTGCCCTTTAAAGCCCCCTCCCCCCCCCCCCTTTTTTTTCTTGTCATTTATAATGGAGGAAAAAAAAAATAAAAATTGCACCATTAGTTTCTGTATTTGACATAAATTACAAATCACTTTTGTAGTATCAAAATTAATTCAGAAATCACTGTGGTTGACTTAATTTACAAATCGCTTGTCTCCAAAAGGTAGCTCAATCGGCTGGAGACCATACCTCATGAAGCGGAGGTCACTAATTCGAATCCCTCCTCTCCCTCCTGTGTGGGCATGTTAAAAAAAAAAAAAAAATTTCAAATCGTTTCCTGGAGTCAAATTCCGTTAAAATTTTTGTCAAATTTCATTAAACACTACGTTAGCGTCAATAAGATATCGACATGTGTTGATCTTAATAAAATAATATAAATATATAAAATTTAAAAAATTATTATTATTATTTAAAAAAAAATTAAAAAGAGAAAAGGGGTGGGATATATCCTTTGTGCGGGCCACCTCCCGACGCTATTGAGGTGGTGTCTTTTATTCTTTTTAAAAAGAAAAATAGTAATTTTTTAAATTTTATATATCTATATTTTTTTTTTATTAAGATCAACACGTGTAATCATTTTATTGACGTTAATGTGGCGTTTAATGGAATCTGTCAATTTTTTTAATGCAATTTGACTTTAGGGAGTGATTTGTAAATTAAGCCAACTACAGAGATCTCTGAATTGATTTTAATACAATAGATAGCGATTTCTAATCTAAGCTAACTATATGGACCAATAGTGTAATTTTCAAAAAAAAAAAAAAAAAAAAAAAAAACCAGCACAAACGAGCTGCCGTTTAGGTGAACAAACCATGTGTAGACTGTAGTAAAGAAGCGAAAACGATTGCCATTCTATTTCTATTTTGGGCAACGCCGGCGGTAGCGGAAAGAAATCAAGAATGGGAAAGCGAGATAAGAAGCAGAGGCAGCAACAAAGAAATCCCCATCGAGGAGCCTCTTACTATGCTGATGGCCAAGACGACGACTATGATGACCAGCTGAGCCTGCCCTCGTCTTCTTCTTTTTCCTCTGCTTCCAAGCCAAATGTTCCCGAAGCAGAAGAAGAAGATGATGATGATGATGAGGAAGGAGAAGAAGAAGAAGAAGAGAAGAGTGAAGATTACCCATTGAAGGGCGTGCCTTCAAAATTTCTTCTTTACCAACAATCCGTACAGGTTTGACTCATTCGCTAGTTCTTTCACTGCCAAGTCTAGTTGCTAAGAAAATGTGGGAAAATATCGGAAAACTGAAATTTTTCTTAGTTTTCTTGTGTTATTTGAAACGTACCAAAACAAAAATCCGACTCAAAATCCGAACCTAATGCGACTAAATTTCTGATTTTTCTGGAGCAGAAATTCTGATGGGGTTGTGTGAATTTTGTTTTGAATGCAGTCTCCGAAGGGAGACATAAGCTATTTGCAGAAGTTCTTTCTGATGTATGCGGGTGGGAGGTTGCCTCTCCATCTCCAAGAAGATTTTTGTGGAACCGCTCTTCTTAGGTACATTCTTGGCATACTATTTCGTGGTTTATGACCAAGAATTTAACGTATTGGAATGCACATGTTGAAAGTATTGTCCAAGAAGTCGTGGTAATTTGGTAGTGCATCTCTCCGGTGATTTGCTGAATTCATGTATAGTATGACGTTGTTAGATTATTTTATAAAATAAGTTTTCCCTCCATTTGATTTTTTTTTTTTTTTTTTTTTAAAAAAACTTTCCCTCAATTTGTGTATTTGTCTTTGTCAACATACGGTGCTTTATAAGTGAATGTGTTTCACAAGGACTAAATTAGCTTTTGGGTAGATGCATGCTAGTGGTCTCACCAGTGTGATGCCCTGGTGCACATGCGTCACATTGGTGCTTTAGGCGCACACTTGCACGAGCCACAACCCTATCTTTTGGTGCGATTTCTGAATGTTAGTACCCTGCTCAAGCGTCTACCGAACGCAAGTCAGAGTGGTGCATTCTGGTTGGGTCTAGCTTGAGTGTCCATCAAGTGCAGGGTCTAGCGATCCTTTCGGGTTTGACTTCGCTCGAGCGAATATCAGATTTCACTCGAGTGAAGTTTGTTCTGCACCACTAACAGTCATGTCTTAGGGTCGATTTTTGACACAAAAAACTGCTTTTCTAACAATCATAATCTGCTATTTCAACAACATAAACTGTTAATTTTTAGAGTCAAGAGAACTGCTGTTTTCACTCTATAAAAACATATAATTCTCATTAATTTGAACACACTTCTCTCTTCTTTCACTTATATTTCTTCTGTTGTTACACAATTTCTAGTTTAGTATAGTGTTCAGAATATGCAACATGCACACAAACAATATTGTATCTTGAGGACAAATTGACTGTGTTCCCTTTGCAAAACTTATTATGTAAGTGGGAGGCAATAATTGTCTAAGAGAGAGATTCATTTCGCCTTATTGTCCAGATTTCAGCGATTCCCATACATTTTTCTGTTCCATTTTCTTCTAATGTCAAATTTCCCATATTCATTTTCCAACAATTCTTTGACAATTATTATGCATATTCAATGGCACTCTCAACTATGAGTTTTGCCATTACTTCTCTCAATGTTATGCCACAAGACCTTTCAAAATTGGATTGTTTTGATGGCAACAACAAAAAAGGCTGGAAGCAGAGAGTGGAGTTTCTGTTGACAACTTTGAAGGTTCGCTATGTGTTGGATACACCTTGTCCAATCGTGCCTACCAAAGGAGCCTCTAGAGAACAAATTGATGCCAAATTAAAGAGGGAGGAAGACAACTATACTTGATGTGGGAACATCTTCAACACCCTCACTGATCCTCTGTTTGACATGTATGCACCGAAGAAGTCTGCAAAGGAGATCTGAGAGGCGTTGGAGAACAAATACAAAATTGAGGATTCTGACAACAAAAGTGATAGTGTAAGTAATTATTTTGATTTTAAAATGGTGGACAATCAGCCTATTCTCAGTCAAGTGCATGACTTACAACATATTGTCAAACAATTGAATTTTGAGGGCATTCCCATTGACGAGAAACTTCAAGTTGGTGCTATCATTGCCAAACTCCCACTGACTTGGAAGGATTACCACAAGTCTTTGAAGAGGAAGAGTGATGATCTTACTCTAGAAGGTCTTCAAAGGCAACTTTGAATTGAAGAAGAGTCAAGGCTTCAGGACAAACTTGAAGAGAATGTTGAAATGAACAAGTCTGCCCATGTTGTTGAGAAATACAACAGGAAGAAATGATGTTGCTCCTAATAAAGATAAAAAGTGTAACTTCAAGAAGAAGGGGACTTGTCATTTCTTCAAGAAAGGGCACTACATTAGGGAGTGTAGGCTTCAGAAGAAGAAAGAACATGCCAATAATGTCAAAGAGAACCTTGTTGTCATTGTGTTCGAAGCAAATATGGTTGGAGGAGGTTCAGAAAAGGGAATGGGGACGATAGTAAAGAGGTTCACAAAGCCCAGGTGGTACGGGTTAAGGGTGGATTATGTTCAATTAATGTCAGTGGGGGTGATAAAGTTTATTCTCTATATGGTGCCTTACACGGGAGATGAGTTGACAGAGATCGAGCCTTGGGTTGTCAATCCTGTGGTTTACTAGATGCCGAAGAGCTGCCTGAATTAATGTCTTCAGATTGGGTAGTTCAAAGAGTGAAAATATTTTGTCATGTGGTGGGATTGTCCCGTGAGGGTTTCGAGGAGCAAATGTCGGATTTGTTTACAACAATTGAAGCAAGTTGGAACCAGAACAATATGGTTAGCATTCCTAATTTTTTCTCTAAGACAGATAACAGGGGGAAAATAAAACTAAAGAGGTTTGCTTGCTCAATTAATTATGATTTAAAGGGAGGGCAAAATAACAAAGATAAAGGAAAGGGGAAGGGCATATGCATGCATATTGAAGCCAAAGATACTATCCTGGAATGTGAGAGAGCAAAATGAGAAGGATAAGAGGATGAGGATTAAAGAACTTATTGGGGATTGGGAGGCAAATAATGTTTGTTTACAAGAAACTAAACTGAAGTTCGTTACTAGGGAAGTGGTAAGGAGCTTATGAAGGGGGTGTCTACATGTGGATTGGTGTTTCATAGGGTCGAGAGGGGCTTCCAGAGGAATTTTGCTAATGTGGTATAAAAGGGTGGTGGAAAAAAAGATTGCCAAGGCTGCAATTAACGGCTTCAGTTTGCCTGTCCATTTGGAGATAAAAGACTGACAAATTTGAGCTTGGTGCTTAGTTTGGCCCAAAGGGTCTTCCAAAAATAACTAACAAACTTGACGCCTCAGTCATAAACAATGGATTGGGGAAGCCCGTGCAAGCACACCACTTCTGTGAAAAAGAGAGAAGCCACCTGAGATGCATAAAATGTCTTGGAGAAAGGTAAAAAATGTGTCATCTGTGAAAATCTGTTAACAACCACACATATAGAATCATGTCCTCTCACCGTTTTAGGAAGCCCAAGAACAAAGTCAATAGTGAGATCAATCCATGGCTTGTTGGTATAGGTAGAGGGCTATAAAGACCAACATTTATTTTGTTTTCTTTAGATAATTGGCAGGTGCGGTAGTGCTTTAGGACTGTGTGCACGTCCCTTTTTAATGTAGGCCAATGAAATCAGCTTCAACCAAAGATATGGTTTTATCACACCCAATATGCCTAAAATATCCTCCAGAATGTAACTCAGATCACCAGCTCTGTGATGGATGTCTTGGGAACTCAGAGTTGTGTCCCTTTGAAGAGATACCCCTCATGAAGGCAAAAGGGTGCATCAGGCAGCCGTGGTTAGCACACAGCTGAGCATAGATTTGGCCGAAATTTGGGTCAATTTTGTATTGGGACTGCATATCTGCAAAATAGGGCACATCAACACATAGAGCATTGAGTAAAAGTGACTTTTGGTTGAGGGCATTTGCTACCCGATTGTCTACACCAGCCTTGTGTTTAAGCTCAAACCTATATTCTCTATTTATAGGCTTAGCAGAGAGAGGGGAAAACATATTTTAGCAATGTGGGACTGCAGTCCCCAACATAGTGGGCGGCTAGGGTTGAAAAACCCTAGCCTCCACTACTTAAAAGACGGAGGATTGCATGGGGGTATTTTCTATTGTGTTCTTTTAGAAGCATCAATGACAATTTTTAGTGGGCATTTGTGGGTGTGTATGGTCCAAATAATGATAATGACAGGAAATTGCTTTGGGATGAATTGGTTGGAATTATGAGTTGGTGGGAGAAGCCATGGTGCATTGGGGGAGATTTTAATGCCATTCGATATCCGAGTGAGAGATCAGTAGATATCCGTCTTTCTCTAGCTATGAGGGAGTTCTTAGATTTCATCTTTGCATAGGGTCTTATGGACATTCCTCTTGTGGGTGACAAATTCACTTGGTCTAACAATCGTAATGATCAATGTTGGTCAAGAAATGTTAGATTTTTACTTTCTCCTGATTAGGAAGAATAGTTGCTTGATGTCGTCCAGAGGAGACTTCCTCGACTCTTGTCGGATCATTTCCTGTTGATGCTAGATTGTGGGGTGTCGGGTAGGAGAAGTCGGTATTTCAAGTTTGAAAATGTGGTTGAAGTTTGAGGGCTTCGTGGATCAAGTGAAAATATGGTGGAAGTCTTATAAGTTTCAAGGTTCCCCTTGTTTAGTGTTCACACATAAATTGAAAGCTATGAAAGTTGATTTGAAAAAATGGAATGAAGAAATCTTTGGCAATGTAGGGAAGCGGAAATATTGTTTATCTATGATGCGATTTTCCGTTTTAAAATAAATGGGGGCCTCTCTGGTTTCTTTAGTAGTACTTGTGGTTTTCTCCTCCACTATTTGTATTTGTTATAGAGCTCTGAGTAGGATTATGTTGGCCACAGTGGATCGGGGCTTTTATCTATTTTTTCGGTAGGGTCAAGAAATAATGCAGAATTGGTTTTGTCTCATCTTTTGTTTGCGGATGACACATTGATCTTTTGCTAGGCTAATTGTGAACATCTCCATAATCCACGGTGTCTCTTTTTATGTTTTGAAGCGGTTTCAGGATTAATGATTAATTTATCGAAATCAGAGATAATTCTAGTAGATGAGGTGGATGATGTAGAAAATTTGGCCAATATTATTGGGTGTAGGGTGGCTTTGTTACCAGTGAAATATTTGGGTCTCTCATTGGGTGCACCATACAAGTCTACTTCCCTATGGAGCGACATTATAGAAAAAATGGAAAGGCGGTTGGCTGGTTGGAAGAGGCTCTATTTGTCAAAGGAAGGTGGGTTGACCTTGATCAAAAGTACTTTGTCCAATTATCCCACATACTATCTGTCATTGTTTCCTATTCCAATTATTGTGGCTAATAGGCTCAAGAAACTTCAGTGAGATTTTTTATGGGGAGGTATCAATGAAGAGTTTAATTTCTATTTAGATAATCGGTCAAAGATTTGTTCTATGAAGCAAACTAGTGGATTGGTGTAAGGAACTTGATTCAGTTTAATTAAGCACTTCTCGGTAAGTGGTTATGGTGTTACGCTACGAAGAGGAAGGCTGTGTGGAGAGTAGTGGTGGAAGCAAAATATGACAGTATGAGCGAAGGTTGGTGTTCTAAGGAGGTAGAGGGCATTGGTTTAGTTTGTTGTCGGAATTTGAATGATTAAAAGCTTTATGCAAAACTAGATAGTAGTTGTTTGATAAAATGCCTAGCTCAGTGACATTGTCTGGCAGTTGGTTGCACTATTTAAAGCCTGTATGCACTTGCGTATTTTTCGCCCTTTTTCAGCCTTCGGTGTTTAGAGTAACTAGTCAGCTGTTTCATGGCCTTATTGCCGTCATAGTCATAGCTTTAGATAATTTTGTGGAGTCTATTCTCCCAAGGCTTATATGGAGTAATTTAGGAGTAATTCTAGATGTCATACTCATGTCCCTCTTGTGTCCCTCTAAAAATGAGGTGGCTTTTAAAATCACCATTGGGCATGTGATTGATCAAAATTCAAATGGTAATTTTAAAAGTCACGTCATTTTTAGAGGGACATGGGTATGACATCTAGAATTATTCGTAATTTAGTGATAGTGTGTTATGTGTGCTGTTTAATTTTTATGACAAAGACTATAGCTCTGCAGCCTAGTTGGCATTCTTGAATCTGTATAAGGTTATTTTTTGTCTAGGTTCTTACTTTCATTCGGTTAACCTCCCAATTTTGATAATGTGTAAAAAGTTTTTCCAATTTTTTCTTTTTTCCCCAAGATACAATTGGTCTCTAAATACCTGTCCATTCTTAGGCCGAAATCCATCAAATTGCGACCCAGTTGCAATGCCAAATACATTTAAATACCTGATATATTCTCTGTTTTACAGTGCAGAATGGATCCGCAGTAATCCAAGGAGGACTGCTGTGGGATTGGATCTGGACGTTGAGGCACTAAATTGGTGCATGGAGAACAACATCAATAGAGTTGGGGCTGATGGGTATTCCAGAATCTCTCTCTTTCATGGCAATGTCTTGCAACCTCTTGAGGCCAAACTCGTAAAATTTGAGCCTCTTGAACTGATAAGTAACATCACACTGCAAGAGGGCAAAGATGGTTCAGGGAATTGTGCCCTGGAGTCTGCTGTGCAAGTGGACTCTACTACTGAGGATAAGTACATGAAGAACATTCTACTGCCTCCAAGAGACATTGTTTGTGCATTTAACTATAGCTGCTGTTGTCTCCATAAACGTGCAGACCTGGTTTTATATTTCAAGCATGTGCTTGATGCCTTGTCAAAGGAAGGTGGTATATTTGTGATGGATTTATACGGTGGGATATCTTCGGAGCGCAAGCTAAGACTTCAGAGAAGATTTGCCAATTTTACGGTATAATCTTGTGCTCCATATGCTCGTGAAATCTAGGCTTGGATCAGGTTCAAATTAGGAGGTCTAATATTTTGGAGCAGTGAGTCCAATCATGAGAAACCTTGGGAGTTATATGAAACAGAGACGGGCCAATTTTTTTTTTTTTTTTTTTAAAAAAAAAAGAAAAAGAAAAAGAAAGAAAGAAAGAAAGAGACATGAAATTATTATTATTATTTCCTTTCGTTTCTTTCCCACCTTTTTCGTATGTGATTTTAGCGAAATTGGTGAAATATCGGAAGTGCAGCTTATATAACAGCAAGACTTGCTGAGCCAGTTCTTGATGCCCAGTAATTTAGAGCAATTCCTTTTGTTCTTTCCTTTTTACAAACTTGTTTTTGTTGTAGTTAAGATTCTGCTGTCCACATGTGCAGTATGTTTGGGAGCAAGCTGAATTTGACATCATTGAGCGCAAAACAAGGATAAGCCTCCATTTTCATCTCCAAAAGCAGAAGAGAAAACTTCGACACGCATTTTCATACAGCTGGAGGCTGTAAGTTGTGTTGTTTTGTTGTTTTGTTCTTTTTATGTTGTGTTCAACATATGAAATAGATATAACAAGCTGAGCAGGCCCAGAACATTAGAACATTGTTGGTCATGTGCGCAGGTGGTCATTGCCGGAGATCAAAGACTGCTTAGAAGAGGCCGGCTTTCGATCTGTCCATTTCTGGCTCCGGGAAATGCCGGACACTGAAGAAAACAGAATGACAGAGGGGTTTGGTGCCGGCCGAGATGTGAAATATGAAGAGGTGAAAAGTTTTCAGCAACAAGATGCTTGGAATGCATACATAGTAGGGGTTGCGTAGGTCCATGTTTTCTAGTGATGGATCCATTATCACCACAACTTTTATGATAGTGCTCATGATTATCGTAATTGCATTTTTTTTCGGAGATTACCATAATGAATCTCAAAATGTTGGATAGAGATTTTCAGCAATTTTTGCTATTCATATTGTTATTAATTCAGGTAACAAATATGAGAATTTTTATGGGGTCAGTTGTCCGAACATGTTTTGAGCAGTTGTCCTCCTGTTTAGACATATGGGTCTTATAAGGACAATCCCACATTTGCTAACAATCCGTGCAATAAATTGTTGGAGATTCGGATACGAAAATGTACTTGAGAACTGAATAAGAAGTAAAGATCAATTATTATTATTACTTTTTTTTTAAAAAAAAAAAAAAAAGAAAAAAAAGAAAAAAGAAAAAAGAAAAAGAGAGAGCCACATTTGATGGTAGCGGTTTGGCATGGACCCCTACCCCCCTTGGCAAGTTGCTAAAGAAATATTTCTAAAAAATAGGAGACTTCAAGTGCAAGCCAGCAAGCGAGATATGAAATAGGATTAAGATTTCTTTTCAGATATTAAGTAGATTTCTTGATTTGAAATTCAGTATTAAAATCTCAGTTATTAAGGTTATTATTATTTTTTTTTTTAAAAAGAAATCTATTCGGTAGAAATCCATGATTTTCTTGAAGAATCTTAATGTTAAAATGGAAATTACACTATCTATCTTAGACTTGGAGCTTGTTTGTTAACTTTTTTTCGTTTTCTTTTTTTTTTTTTTTTACTCAAAATGTCAAAACATTAACAAAAATTTGGTTTTGATGCACATAAATTTGAGTTTTTTGTGTTGAAAATTGTTTTTTAAAGTTCTGACTTCTTTTATATAAAAAAAAGAAAAGAGAAGATTAGCAAACACACTTTAAATCATTTTGCAATTATGTCGCATCAAATCATTTTTCCAATAAAATAGAAAAAGAAAAGAAAACACCTAAAAAGGGTAGTATTCTTTTTATAGAATATTTCTCAGCCCAAAACGATAAAAAGAAAAAAAAGGAAATACTAAATTTATCCGGCCACAGACAAATTTACAGTCAAGAGGCTGACGCAATGCCACGATGGATGTTTGAACGGTAGCCCAATTCCGAATTGTCAATTCCAAGTAGCACGGGGAGTACTTTCTACATCCATCCATTTGAGCCGTCGCCACCGCCAGAGGGACCCCAAACACTATCAGCGGCCGACGTTTTCCTCGCCCCTCTCCGCCTCATCGATGCCCTACATATCACTTTCACACCCCCCACCCTTTTTATATATTTTTTAAAATTTTAAAATTCATTCATAAAAATAATTAAAATGGTCGAAGCGTAGCTTCAACGGCTTCTAGAAAGGAACTGCTTTTTGATGGCCCAAGGACCATACAACAAACAACTACGACAACAAGAAGCCGTTTATTTTAACGCGTATTAAATAGAGAGAGAAAGCAGCGTTTGGTAGGAAGGAAAAAGGAGAAAAAGAGACGGGGGGTTGGGGGAGAGAAGGTGTTTGGAATTTTCTTTCTGGACCAGGAAACCCCAATCTTTGTATGTGGAGGTGCTTTACTTTTCCTTCATATATTTTCGTCGGAGATTCCCTGGTTTTCCTTCTTCCCAGCCAAACACGATATTCTTCCCCTTTCCACCCTAAATACTATCAGATCTGAGTTTCTCTTCTAATTCTATCGGCGTTTCCAAATCCTCCGCACAGGTACTGTTTGGTTTCAGATTAATTTCTTCTTGTAACTTCATTTTTTTTTTCTTATGATTTTTTTTTTTTCCTTCAATTTTTTAGATTTGTAGAGGTTGTGAGATAGATTGAATTTTGGAGAGAAATGGCGGAAGAGCATCGATGCCAAGCGCCTCGGCTGTGCGCCAACAACTGCGGCTTTTTTGGGAGCCCGGCCACGCAGAACCTCTGCTCCAAATGCTACCGTGACTTGCAGCTCAAGGAGCACCAATCCTCCACGGCCATGCTCGCCTTCAACCAATCCCTCGTCGCCACCTTATCATCGCCATCACCATCAGCATCGCAGTCTTCTTCTTCTTCATCGACGACCGATCCTGTATCTCCGGCTGTTGTTGCTACTATGGATCAGCAGGACGAGAGCCAAGCGAAGGCTAAGACTAAGGCGAACAGGTGCGTTGCGTGCAGGCGGCGCGTGGGCCTCACGGGGTTCGGGTGCCGGTGCGGGATGACTTTCTGCGGGTCCCACCGGTACCCGGAGCAGCACGGCTGTACCTTCGACTTCAAAGGGATGGGCCGGGAGCAGATCGCCCGCGCCAATCCCGTCGTCAAGGCCCAGAAGCTTGACATGATCTGAGACCAGGGGTGATTTCGTCTCTTCCGTTTATTATTTCTCCACCGGGTTGTTGATTGGGTGCGTTACGGGTGTGGATATTGATGTGTTGTTATATGTGGTTCATGTAATTAATCTTTATTTTATTGCTCCAATCAACCAATGTGTATATTTTTTATTTTTTATTTTTTTATTTTATTTTCTCCCCCTATTTCTTTCTCGTTGCCTTGAGATGATTGAAGCACGTTAGCGGTGTAGGCCACGAAGCAGAAAAATTGGTAAAAAATGTAAAATCAATTAGGCAAAAATATGAGGAAAAAATTCACATACCAACCCTAAATTACCTTCAATTGACAATGTTTCTCTCAATCATGAAAATATCCTTAATAAAATAAACTTTAAAATTTAAAAATCTTAAAAGATATTGTTCTAATTAAAAGTTAAAAGTTTGGAGATGACATTGTTGATTGTGTGATATTTTGAAGGGTACGTAAACGTTTTTCAAATATTTTGACGTGAGTGTAATAAGCCTTTTAGAGTCGGGCTTCTTCTGGCTATTAAATTGGCCTATCTTCAGCACAACCCCAAGTCAGTCCGTCGACAATGAGACCTATAAGTTGGCTTGTTGGTTTATTTTAATTGGCTACATTCTGTTTGACAAAAACGCTTTCATATTCGGGACTTCCATAAGAAGGACACTGTATTTCCAGAGTCTTCCAAAAGAATATTGCAGAATATTAATTTCAATATGGAAATGATTAATCAAGGCATGAATCTAAACGAATTTCTCTAAGAAGGCAAGTTCCTGTTGAAGGAAAGATTCTAGAGACTTTACAGCTCAGAAAGTCGGTTTTCCCTACATTCCGTTCGGACACCAAGATGCCAGAGTCCGGACGACTAGGTCAAAAACACAGTGTTTTATGAAGGTCCAAACATCTCAGCAGACACGAGCCACAGAGAGCATCCTTCTGGAAGGAGTCTGGACGACCTAGCGGACGTTGAAGTCCGAAAGTTCACGTCTACAAGAAGGTTCGGACGTTGATGCGATGACTGCGGACAGTGGAAGTACTCTATGCAACCGTTCAGACGCTAGGGTTGCAAGTTCGGACGCGCTTCATTGTTTATTCGAAGTTGTAGCTATAAGTTCGGACGCCACCTATGCAAATCTGAGTTTGAGTAGAATTAGGATTTCTGAAGCCTATTTAAAGAGGCTCATAAGCTATATTATTGTAAAGAATTCGGTATTGAATTCTCAGTATTTTAAGAGAGAGTGTTTAGACAGATATTATTAGATGTACTAACTCTCTTAGAGTTTTTATTTGGTGTTGTATTATTCAATTGTTTGAAGCCTAACTTAAGTTAAAGAGATTTATTGAAGAACTCTTTAGACAAGAGGTATGGTTGAGAGGCATTCACATATAGGTACGTGTTAGAGTTCAAGGTACAACTACTGCAATGAGATTTGTGAGTACGACTGCCTTGTAACTAGCTATTTCTTCTGATAGTAGATTTTTTGGGTTTGACTACCCCGGAGTGGTTTTTCTCTTTGGTACAAAGAGTTTCCACTTCGTAACCAAAATACCTATATCTATTGCTTTTCTACTTTTATATTTTGGTTGCATGTTTTATGGTTGATTACAAACATTATGAGTCATTATTATTTTTCATTGCTGAACCTTATCCATTCCAGATCGACCATACCTAACTTGATTTAGGCTGGCTGGACCTACCTTAGTTAGGTCGGCCGAACCCTGACCAATTTAGACAAATGAGTGCATGGGGCATAAAGAGAAGTTGCATGAGTCATATCTTAGCCCTTGCCACCTAAACTATTGACATTTTGTTATTATCCGGAAATGATGAAAGTGTGTCCAAGGGAGTAGGAACCTCATAATCAAATTCTATTAGCCCTAGAGTTTCTCCCTCAACCAACTACACGCGGAAAACACTTCTCAGAAGACAAGGAAGCTGGGTCATTTGAAGGTACATTCAATTCTAGTCAAATACTCTTTCTTCAATTTTACTATCCTTCTTAAGAGTAAATCTTGACTTAAGCATAAGAGTGACCTTCTACTGGACCCCTGCAGGACACTTTGAGCTTAAATCCTGAAGATAAAAGGTTGTATGCCAAAAGCTAGATCAATGAGTACTTTCAGAGACGATGCAGCTCCACCTATCCTACCTAGCCAACAAAATCAGAGAATTCTGATGAATCTAGGCCCCTCAATATAGCCAAATCCTTAATATTAGAGAATCTCAGCCAACATATGGCACATGTCCCATAACATGCACCTGATAATCAAAGTAACATCTATTTAACTATGCAGCGGAAAACATAAACCTAAATAGCGGAAATTACAACTTATACATTTATCACAAATTAATTACAACAAAGAGTCATTTAATATCTATCTGTTTGAGTCTTATTAACACAATAATTACATAATAATAATGGTTTTACAAAGAATAAGTGACACAAAAGTAACAAGTCATACCAGACCTATAAAATAGTGGACAAGTTGTGGTTAGACAATTACAACCGTTGCGACGAGCTTCAGTCATAATATCCCAAGTACACTGCTAGCAAACCATCAACTATAACGAAGTACCTGCAGCCAAAGGAACATCATCTACAAGGTTGTGGTGGTATTCACATTCGCATAGGTGAAAGAATGAGTCCACCGTCTCAGTATAAAACATACTAAGACCTCAGTGATATTAAACTAACTGAGTTTTCACAAAGAACCAATCTTTCTTTTATTTTTAGTCACACGAGCATTATATCAACCACCGACTATTCAGAAAACATTTAAGACATACTATCTAGCTGTGAAAATATATAGAAGTTCTAGTATACCGCTTGGAAGATTCTACAAGACCCCTATATAATAATACTTTTCAATGGTGGCTCAGACATATGTGCACATGATCACTCCATTACAGATATCACGTCTACACATAAGCCTTAAGCAATAAAACATGGCACCTTACTCTTCCATACTAGGATATCATCCTTCAAGATAATACTCGCAACACCATCTCTAATCGTATTTCAGTTTCGTGCCTTGAACATTAGTAGATCATGTGAGCACTATAGTTAAACTTAATTATGCTAACACGTCTTTCCTGAAGAAAAATAACAGTCAACCTTTTTACTCATAGACATGCCATTACTCACACCTGGGCAGTCATGAATCCATGTACATTCAAGTTCGATGTTTCTTAAACACATGAAACTATCCGATAGAAATATACATAAACTCTTTTCATTTAAGACGCTTATGCATACCAACACGTCTAGTAAAAATACTCATAGCATAAAAAATCACTCATGAAACAATGCTATACATAATATGCATGAAATTGGGTCTACTGGGGCTTAGGTCCCCCGCGATGCTGATAACTGCTGTTTAACTGTGTTTATTGCTGTTTTACTGCGTTTTGTTACTCTTGTATTGCTGTTGTATGTATGCTCTATACTATATGCTCTATGCTCTGTGCCTGACCAGTATATATTTCACTACTTTATCATACTATAAAATCATGCAGTTACTAAATCAAGTTCCCTTAAAACTAAACAAATCCGACATTTCATCAAATACTTTGAAAACATTCAAATCATAGTTTCTTCATAAAACATAAACAGTTTCAACATGACATGTTCTCAAACAATTTTGCATAATTTAAATCCCAACCGCAACACACACTCAAACACTTTAAAATAATTCAACACGCTTCACTCATGCATCAATTCTTAAACATCATTGATATAGTTTAAATATAATCGAAACTAATCAAATTATCTCAAAGCATATAATTCATCATATGGTCGGTTCGGTTTCATAAACAATATATATATATATATATATATATTTTCTCAGTGAGTAGAATACTCACCTTGGCTGAATTGGACTAACGACTCGAACTCTACATTGGAGAACCCATTGAAGTCTCCAATCCGGACATTATCTAGCAAACATTGGTATCGTTAGATTACGCTATTGACCTCTACACTTCTATGACATATAGACTACCCGCGTGCTCACACATAGCATTACCTATGTCTAAGTCTAGTTAAGTATCCTAAACTATTATTAGGTTATCATTTAGGTTTAGGTTCATATTTTATTTCGCTTATTATCCATTAAATATAATTACTAATATATTCAACACTTTACACTCTTATTAGCTACTAACCATCTAGGTTATTTAGATTATGGAACTTATCCTATTTAACCTACTAACTTAGTAGCTTATTTATCATGAACTATGATGTCCATACTATAATCCTTACGCATTTCATTTTTATTCTATTAGACTCTTCCTTTAGTTTACCTCAAAGCATTAGCCATGAGCTACCATGATTAATCTTCAATTTACATAACCTAATCAACAATAACTTCTATCAACATCTCATAACAATTATCATCCTTAAACCATCATTCACTTTCAAGGTCCTACATGCCTCATAATCAAATTTCACCAAAGCCTAACACATACTCATCAATTTTCTATGAAAATCAATCCTCAACCAATCTACACAAATCACATAACCATAACTCGCAACCCAATACAAATTCACATATAATTTCCTATCAAATGAGAGCCTCAAATAACCATAAACCAACATTATCACTCAATTAAAAACTCCCAAATCCAGATTTGGATTCCCATAAAATACTCTTCAAAATCACTTTCCAATCAAGCACCGACAACCTTCAATAAAGCATTAATCATAAGCTAACATAATCATCAATTTACAATTCTAAAATCATACTTGAATTTCACCAAAACATACATCAAAGTCACCCTCTCTATTCGGCTATCATAAGAATATCATTATAGAAATCTATCCAAATATTTAACAACCCATATAGAACATTAAACATTGGCTAGTATAATCCAAAATCACATCAAAATCAACCCAAGAGCTACTGCCCATAAACACAAATTTTAGGAATTCCCCATCAAGCAAAGCCCCAAAAAATACACACATCAACACCTCAAATCCACCATTCGATTAAGCCCCATAAATCACTTTCCATATTCGGTTCCAGCAACCAAAACATGAAATCATCAACTATAAACATCTTCAATTTCAGAACCTACCAATCCAACAAGACTAACTCAATTTTAGGTGGAAACCGAACAAGAAATAGCCTAGAAATTCAACCCAAAAAGAGCCATAAATTCGAACCCTTACAAAAACCATAACAATCAGTCTACTATAATACCCAAAGCCAAGGCTAATATGAAAACTAATCAACTGAAAATGAAGATAAAACTTATGATGGGGAAGAGAAATCTGGGACAAAGCCTATCAAAGCTAACAATCGGCCAATCGGGGTGGAAGCACTGCCAACTGCGCCAAAGCCCATTTCACGAACACTTTTCCCTCAAACTCGGTTTCTTCCTCTCAGTATCGCCTTTCACTCACACGGGTTGCCTCTCTCTCTCGATCCATCACTCTCTCTCTCTCTCTCTCTCTCTCAGCTGGGTGTGTGTGTAATAGAAGAGAAGGAAGCTGCGTGTGAGCCGAAGAAAAAAAGAGGAAGTGGAAGGGTTGTGGGTTTTGGCTGACATGAAGAAACAGGGGGCAAGTGTGTGTTTTGTGCGTGCGTGAGTGACAGAGAGGAGAGGGAGAGGAAGAAAGGAAAAGAAAGAAAGAAAGAAAGAAAGAAGAATTGGGGGGGGGGGGGGGGGGTGGTAGCGCGCCAAGCGGCTACGTGGATTTTAAATTTATAAGTTTACCACTCACAATAGTATGTATCGATTGTACTATAGTAAGGGTGATCGAACCACAGAGATTATTGGTTGTTTTGCGTAACGGGATATCTAAAGAGAGTATTTAACTTAACTTAAAAATAAAAACAAAAGAAAAGGTTGTAGAATTGAAGCTACAACAATTAAAGTAATAAATGAAAGCAGAAAATGAAAACAAACTAAGAGAAAACTTAGGGTGTTGATTTTATCCAATCCTCCACCAATGAAATGCTTAAAGTCTATATGGACCTTCCTAACATGCTTGATATGAGCGCGTAATGGGGGTCAACCATTACGACGACCTCGACACGAAAATACTTTTGTTAAGACGTAGTTATAAAGCACCTAGTTTTACATTAATCTACTCTACGTAAAGATTAAACTATAATTGAAAAACATTTACTCTACCAAAGGTGTGGAGTGACTAATGCTCCCTAGCTTACTACTCTAAAACACATCCCAATAAGCATACAAGATATACGAAAACCCTAACTAGGCCACAATGATAAGGAATTTAGTTTCACACCGGTCTATTCCATGTAAAGATTAAACTACAATGGAAAGACATTCTACACTACCAAAGATATGAAATGATAGGTGTTCCCTAGCATACCCTATAAGGTGACTCTAATAGGTAGTCATACATCAAGTCATATAAAACCATTGCAAAAGACATCATTCTTATTTCTAAGAATGTTGGTTTTACTCAATAAATCTAAGAAAACTCATAGACAAGTTTAACTCTTTTTCATGAATAAATAGATTGGAATCTTGATACCAAAACCTTTTAGCATGGGTTTTGATATCCTCTACCCCTTAACAATCATCAAACATCTAAAGAAAATCCTAAGAACCTTAAGAACACTGCATAGGTTTTGGATAGGATTAGGATCAAACCCTAAGATAGAATTTAGCTAGACATGAATTGAATCTAATCTAAGCATGAATTTAAAGGAAAACAGTACAGAAACAAGAAAGAAATGAATTAAAAACAACTATATTAAACTAAGGAAATTCGGATTACAAGGAAAGGAAGAAAAAGAAAAACAAACTAAACTAAGAACATGAAATTTAACAAAGGAAATTGTTCTCTGGAACTAAGCCCAGAAAACGTGCATCAAAGAAAGCTAGAAATACAAGAAATGAAGTGATACACCTGAGCAAATCGGAAATCCCCAAAAGATGCATGATTTAACCTAAAACCCTAATCTCATATATATAGAGATTTAATTTACAAGGGACTCATCAAGGATCAATTCTAGCCGCACAAACAGAGCTGGTCGCCATCCATTTCTGTCCAATAAACCCAACTTTTGATTTGGATCACACAAAGATTTGGAAATATCTTGACCTTCTGGAAGATGCGAAGTCGATCGATCGAAAATTTTGTGCTCTGAGAATTGATCGATCGCATTTGGACCGATCAAAGTTGAGTCGACAGAAAGTCGATCGATCGAATTATTAGCTGTACAAATAATCGATCGATCGAAATGCCTTGGACGATTTTTCATCTTTTTAGGATCAGCCTCGAACTCTAGAAATTGACTAAAATACCCTTGACGTATTTTCAGGTCTAATTCAAGTGTTTTGAATTAGATTTCAACTAAGACCTGAAAATAAGATAAAACACAAAACTACACAAAAAATTATATTTACAACACAAACTAGGTATAACAAATGCAAGTTAAGGGGTCCTGAATCGAATAATTCAAGACTTATCAGGGGGGTGTGGGCTGATGCGTGGGGTTTGAGGGGGAGAAAGATATTTTTCCAATACAATCCACAGCCACACACATGGCTATGGATAGGACCAAACCTTGGTCTTTTTCCAATTTTAGCCCTTATCCTTCCTAAATTGCAATTTTCCCCCATCTTATTTTATTCATTTCTCAAATAATTATTACTCAATCCCATTTTATTCAATATCATTACAACTTAACTCTACAATTAATTACTCACTACATTAGGACTCATTATTGGTATTTCATTTATTGATGACCTATTAGTAGTAATTTATTACTCTAATTTCCATTATTTTATCTTAGACTCATTATATTTTCATAATGTAAAAATATTATCTACCTAGAATACAATTATTAGTCTCATCTATTTAATAAATATAATTTATTAATTGCTAAACTCTTTATTTAATTTTTTAGTCTTTACATTTAGGGAAAAATACATTTAACCCCCTCAAACTACCACTCAATTGTCAATGTACTCCCAAAATTACCAATTGTGTCAATGTCCCCCCCTAAACTACTAAAAAATGTCAATGTCCCCCCTAAGACCAACAAAAAGACAAAAATGACCTTAATTTTTTTTTGAACACGACAAAAATGTCCTCATAAATTCAAAAAATTAAAACTAAAACTAATTTTTTTTTTTTTTTAAAAAAAAACTAAATAAAAAACGAAAAAAAAAATTTTAAAAAAATCGAAAAAAGAACAATTTTTTTATTTTTTATTTTTAAAAAAAGCAAACAAAAAATAACTTAATTTTTTTTTAAAAAAATAAAATAAAACAAATGAAAAAAAGAAAAAGAAAAACCAGTTTTTATTAAATTAAAAAACGAAAAAGAACAATTTTTTTAAAAGAAAAAAAATGAAAAAAAAAATATAACTGAAATTTATTTATTTAAAAAAATAAAACAAATTAAAAAAAACCAGTTTTTATTAAAATAAAAAAAAAAACGAAAAAGAACAATTTTTTTAAACGAAAAAAAAAATTGAAAATTATCATTTTACTTTTTTTAAAAATATAAAAAACAGTTTTAAATTTTTTATTATTTTTTGGAATAAATTATTTTATATTTTTTTAATAATTTTTTTTGAGTTTTATTTTATTTTAATAATTTTATGAAGGGCATTTTTGTCATTAGGGGGACATTGACATTTTTTGGTAGTTTAAGGGGGGACATTAAAACAATTGGTAGTTTAAGGGGGTTATGTATACTTTTCCCTTACATTTAACATGTGGAATGTAGAGCCTTTTTACCACAGCGAGTAGTCGGCCAACTAATGAGATGATGCAGGAGAGAATGTCGCGGAAGATGGAAATGAAGTGTTGATGAACGAGAAAAGAATGCAAGAAAATTCATCTAAACAGGACTCGAAAAGAAGGTACGTAGATCCGCCTGAGTCAGGCAGTCGAGTAAATGCTCGATGGAATGATCGGGAGGCTAAGCTAGATTATGTCATGAAGAATGAAAGTGCAAATAGATCTTGTTGGAAATAATTTTGGATGTTGCACAAAATTCTTGTTGAAATAAAATAATATTAATTCGAAATAATAATAATAAAATAAATAGAATGCAATAGAATAAAATTATAGTAAGAAAAAATCTCACAATGCTATAGAATCACGTAAGAGCGTTGTTCTTAAAGATTGATTCGTGCCTCCCGGAGTATATAACTCGGTGTGATCGGATCCCTTGACACGCAACCTCTCAGGATTAGACTATAGCGTCTATCTTCGTTAATGACAAATTTCCAAGAACGAAGATCAAATAGAACAACCATTTGATTTTCCTTTGTAAAAATAATCTCACAATCTTTTCGATCAATATCATGAAAAAAAATAGAAGTATATAAAAATGTATATATATTACTCAAGTACTCGTAGTGTATCTTATATATATACATGATAGATGGCTTAGTAAATCTACTATAGTATCCAAATGCATTGAAAACACTTTATGACCAAATGGTTATATTTTGGGATTTTATGACTAATGGTCAAAAAATCAAATGCCAAAAAATACCATAAAGCTTAATAATGACCAATGGTCAAAACTGTTAAACTAGTTAACACTGATTTCTCTTTTTAAAGCCAATGGCCATTTCCATTTGTTAAAGACAATTAAAAACCGTATGAGAGCAAGATTTCATAGAAAATCCTTTGGTCATAAAAATATTAATGACCAAACGGTCATAACGCCAAAAGCATTTGTTATTGGTCAAATGCCTTAAAATCTTTGTTATACCCCAACAATAAAACCATCAAAACTGATTTAAAGTTGATTTCTTTTTTCTTCTTTTTCTCATAAAAATACGTTAATGTCTTGATGTCAAACATCAAAATATTTTAGAAAACGGTCAAAAATAAAACCATGCTTGTAATATTACAACAATCCCCCACATGTTACAAATACTAGAATATAAAGAGATTGAAAGCATGCATTAATGTGGTACTTGAAGATTTTAACCTCACCTAGGATAAATAAGTAGGAACTTATTGAATCGTGCAAGAATTAAACTCTTTTAACCAAATTCATAAGTTGACCAAAATTATCACTCACATAACTTTCTCCAAAAAAAAAAAAAAAATTAAAAAATAGGGTTGTTCTATTGTAGGTTGCCACCTTATACAGGCCATGCACCCATGGGTTTTAGAAACGCTCTAGAGACTTACCCAAATCTCATAGGAAGCGGCACCACCTCTATGCTTACATGGGTGGCATCCATCAAGAGTTTGTGCAGGGAACACCCCATCCCAAAATGTAGGGACTATGGATCCAATAAGAGTTTTAAACTCATCCATAGTCACTCTGCATCTTGTACTGTCTTACACCATATATATGGATGGACTCATCACTAATCTTCTCATTTAAGATAGTGGATAAACATAGAATGATAGTACCTCACCATGATCACTTGTGACTTCGTTTTCCATTAAATCTCATTCATGGGATCTCCAATCATAGAGGTTGGATATCAATCACAATATCATAATTTGGGTATCAGTCCTATCCCCCTCCATATTTCTCTCACCAGCCCTCTTGCTAGTGGCTTGATCAAAGGATCTGCAGAACTCCTTTCTGGCCTCACAAAGTCCATGGACATTACACTGGTCTCAATAAGCTGCCTCACAATATTGGGCAATTTTTTCCATTATAAATTTTGTTCTCTACTTGAGTTATGGCAGCCTATCAATCACAATGAAAACACAGGTGGAACTGGATTAGCATATAAAGACAAATCAATTAATCAATGGGCTTCTTAGCCATTCATCTTCAGTTCCTGCCTTCTTTAAGGCAACTAACTCAATGAGTTTCAAATATGGTTAGACATAATCGATTCCAATTCATTATTTATAGCCTTTAACAAAAAAAAAAAAATGCATCAAATAGATTTAATTGCTTCACCATAACATGTTGGATCATCATCAACAATATAAGCAATAAAATCATTACCGAAATTCATTTATTTTCTAGCTCGCTTGCTTCTTCTCAATTCTTGCACATCATCAACAAATTTATTAGAAGCAACAGAAGATTCGTGCAATAATTTTTCCTTTATTTTCAAAGGAAACACATGCTCAAAGAAAATAGCATTTTTAGATTCAATAATAGTATTGTAATATAAAACATCACTTTTGATAATAAGTAATCTATAGAACGAACTATTGCAAGCATAGCTAATAAAATCACAATTACAAATTCTAGAACCAAGTTTTCTCATTTTTAGGCTCGAGTAACATAATCTTTACAAACACTCCCACACTTTGAGGTATTCCAAGCTAGGCTTAATATATTTCCAAAGTTCATAAGAAGTTTTACTAGTTTTCTTATGAAGCACTTTATTATGAATGTGACAAGCTGAAAAATGGCTTGCCCCACACATTGGTGGATAGCCCAAAATTAACAATTATAGCGTTCATAATTATATCGTCAAATTCTGATGTAGGATGTAATTTACTAATATTTTCAGTGAAAACGAAAATAGAAAAAATGTCAAACATAATATTAGAGTAGCGTCGTTTGATTAGAAGTTTACCTATTCTCAGACAATGGAAGTACAAAAGGAAAGACTTACATCAAGCCAAGATTTTATTTTATTTTCTTATTTACAATTAAGACTTATTTCCTTTACTTATTAGGACTAGATTTGCTTTATTTATTTATTTTTTCCTTTTTAAGATTAAGTTTACTGTTGCTATTAT
This sequence comes from Alnus glutinosa, assembly GCF_958979055.1. Classification (NCBI taxonomy): domain Eukaryota; kingdom Viridiplantae; phylum Streptophyta; class Magnoliopsida; order Fagales; family Betulaceae; genus Alnus; species Alnus glutinosa. The sequence continues at coordinate 7,094,418 of NC_084894.1, read as the reverse complement.
GATTATGTTTACTTTCTCTACAAGTATTTATCTTCTATAAATAGGCCTGATTATTATGTAAAACACAAGAATAAATTGAATTATTATCAAATCAAAGAATTTTCTCTCAAATACTTTGTGGAGTTTTATATTTCTTTTAGCCTGTGGCTTATTTTTATTTTTTTGAATAGAAGACGAAGATGAAGACAAAGACCCTTCTCCTCACAGAATCAAAGATGCTGCCCTTTGATTAGTTACCATAGTCTTCCGCTAGGTCAGTTGACATCAAAGCGTACTTTATCTTGATCATGACCAATCAGCGCAATGGTGACGAACTTCTCTAACAACGCCGCTTGTAGGGGAGGGGCTCTTTTGAGAGCCAAATTCATGTGGTATCCGAGCCGGCGTTATTTAGATTCGATGGCCAACTTATACTACAATAACAACTTCTATAACGACGTTGTTCATGACAGGGACGCTCCTTGGAGAGTCGAATTCCAAGAGCTCAGGTAGATCATGCAAATGATGCAACAAGAGATGCGACAAGAGACGCGGGAGATGATGGAACGCATGCACATGGGTCCTATTCGTAATCACATGCATGGACAATATTGTCCATAATGACGATGGGACCTGAGTGATGCATATTCATCACCAATGACCTGCACTCATAAACCGACCACCGGTTTATGAAGATCTTAGTGACGATGATGTAAGTTGCGTTCGACCTGTTTGTAATCGTATTTATGAATCTCTGAATAGGAAACCTGTATATGAAGAGAATGTTAGTTATAGTGAAAAAGTGGAATTGTTGTCAGAGAAACAAAATGTGCAGCCACAACCATTGGTTCCAACTACTGTACCAGTGGAAGAATATCCACCACAAGCGCAGCTCATCACGATCACCACAAATAAATAACAATGGTGAATCATTTGAAGAAAACAATAAAGTTGAAGATGACATCAAAGAAAAAATATTTGGAGGAATTTTTATGGAAGGAGACGAAAAGGAAAAGTCGTGTCTTAGTGCTATCTACGTAGATTTATCCTAGTATATTTCTCTAGAGGAGCCGCACTTGACATTTCGCAAAGAAAACTCAAGGACGAGTTTTTTTTTCAAGTGGGGGTGTCTGATTCAGGATGGAATTTACTACTATTTTCGGTGAAAACAAAAAATAGAAAAAATGTTAAAAATAATATTGGAGCAGCGCCGTTTGATTAGAAGTTTACCTATTCTTAGACAATGTAAGTACAAAAGGAAAGACTTGATCGTCAAACCAAGATTTTATTTTATTTTCTTATTTACAATTAAGACTTATTTCCTTTACTTAGTAGGACTGGATTTGATTTATTTATTTTTTTCCTTTTTAAGAGAAGTTTACTATTGCTATTAGGATTATGTTTACTTTCTCTACAAGTATTTCTCTTCTATAAATATGCTTGCTTATTATGTAAAATACAAGAATAAATTGAATTATTATCAAATCAGAAAATTCTCTCTTAAATACTTTGCAGAGTTTTATATTTCTTTTAGTCTGCGAACTTGTTTTTATCTTTTTTGGATAGAAGACGAAGACGCTTCTCCTTACATAATCAAAGACGTTGCTCTTGATTAGTTACCTTAGTCTTCCGCTACGTCAAATTTAAAATCTTTGACAATTTTAATGGGGCGTATATTGATTAAAGGTAACAATGCTTCCACAAAATCATGATCTAGGTTGGCGTTAAGAGAGAAGAAAAGCTAATATTATAAGAAGAGTAATGTTATATATTTAGTAGACCGTATATGATTGATATACAATTCAAATGATGTAGTAACAAAAATCTGTCATTAGTTTTTATTTATTTATTTTAGTTTTTTACAAGTGTTGAGTCAAGTATTGGTTTTTATTGTCACATGTTTAAGTTGTATAACAATCGTATAATAATATACTAAATAGAATTACTCTTATAAGAATTGGGAATTCAATAATATATCAAACATTTGCGTCTGTTTGGTTTAGCAATTTTAAAATGCGCGCTTTGAAAGAATAACGATTTTATAAAATCCAGTTAATGAAAATATGATTTTTAACAATACATTTAAGCGTTTGTTGAAATTGCAATTCGGCTTTTAAAATTATATATATGTTTCAAAAAAAAAAAAATGCACTCCCTTGTTTACATGCAGTTTGAAATATTTTTTTCTATATTTTTAAACTGTCATTTTTTAACGCACCTTCAAACACAACACTTTTTCACAACTTGATTTAAAAATACGCATTTGACCTGCAAAATCACAAGGCAAACGAGCTAACAAACTCAAAGAATGACTTAGATACCTTTCACATGTAAACTACTACATCAAATTATAAACATAGGTATACAACAGAAACACCTTAAAATGAGGGCAAGCTACTGGTGTATGTCATCATAATTTTGTCCCAACAAAAAAGAACAGACAAGTAGATCGATTAAACATCCAATCAAACCCAAATAAACAACACAAAAAATAATAAAGCCCTTCAAATTAAATCATTTCAAATTTGCTGGTAATTAATTAACCCAATTTCTAAATCGTCTTCCCCTTCTTTGTCACTGGACATGCATTCTCTGTGCAAATATTAATTCTTTTTTTCTATTCCTCCCATCTCTACCGTTCATTAGCAAAGGATGATTGAACCATCTCTGTTGTCTTTGCGGCCTTTACGCCCCCTTCAAACTTCACATACGTTTCACCATTAAACGTCTTATACGTATCACCTCTACTATATCTTGCAGCTCGAAACCGCTTATATATGTCACCTTTGTAAAATTCTCGCGTTCTCCTTGCAAACTGCAGAGAGATAAGAGCTCCTATGAATGCAATGGTAGCCAAAATGGAGAACGATACCCTGAAACAGTGGTGTCCCGTGCATTTCAAATCCTGCACGGTTGATGGATCTATTCCCTGAGGAAGTTGCTTGGTTGCCTCTTGTGCGTAAAGGGTTTTCGTGAGCTTTGTATTCATAATATACACCGAAAGAATGGTTGTGACTTGTGAACAATTGAGCAATGTAGCGTAGTACTTGAGGCCAAATAACTCAGAAATCATTGCCAAGTTTATTGGAACTTGCGCGCCAAGTGTGAATCCAAGGATCACTGATGCCGCGTAGTATGCGCCGGGGATTTCTGGGAAGGCGACGAGGAGCAGGCCGACGCAGTGCAGGAGAAGAACAACAGACATCATGATCGACCGGGGAAGTTTCCATTTCATAAGAAGGAGTTCAGAGACGAAACCAGAGTAAACCCTCCCATAATAATTCCATATGCTTGCCAGTGTGGTGATGGACTGGACGAGTCTTTCGTGATATTTAAGTGCCCTGCCGATCGGTTTTAACTGGTCATAGGATGTTAAGGCTGAGCCGTATCCACATAAAGTAACGAGGAAGATGTAAAGCATGTCGATGCTTAGAATTGCTTGCAAAATGGTGTGGTCTTCTCCTCTTTCTGGTTTGTTGAAGATGTTTGCAAAACAAGATATTCCTTTCTGCACCTTCGAACTCTCTTCTACCTGAGCTTGTGGCGGCGGTGCCTCCTGTGGTTTCTCAATGGTTACCAGCTGATGATCAGTAGGAAGAGTATTCACATTCACTGGTGGCTGTTTGTTAAATTTCCAAATGGCAGCCTCTTCTTTAATGACAAGAACGAGCGGGAGGAAGACCAGGACAGTGACCGTCATTGCACTTTCCGTATGGATTGCGTCGGTCATGGTAATGTATTTCTCAAGCAAATTGATGACCATGATAAAAAGTGCAAGCAAGATAGTTAAATAAAAGAAATTCAAAAACACCTTCAGCTCGTTCGGTTGCCTTCCATGGTTCATATTCCGGATTGTGAACATAAACAGAAGTGATACTGCGGCTGGAAGCAATCCACACAGAAGAATAAGACCCTTGGCATCACTTCCATATATACCTGTTAGAATATAGAGTAAATGGTTAAATTTATCTCTTGTTTTGAGCTTAATATTTTGAGATAAGTGGTGATTTAACATGATATCATAACTAAAGATTTCAAGTTCAAACTTTATTTTCATCATTCGCCTCTCATTTAAGTTAAACATTCCCTCCAACACTCATGTTTCAATCCTTTTAATTTCACCATTTTTTATTTTTTATTCTTTTTGGGTTAAGAAGCCCCAGTTTAAAAAACAAAATGAAAATTCTGGTGACCCACGTGGGTCAGTCCAGATCCAAAGCTAACCGTGGGTGAGTTCAATGTATTTATTATTGTTATTATTATTTTAAATTTTTATTTTTTAAGAGGCATTTTAACAAAAAAGAAAAAAAAAAGTGAAATTAAAATAAATTATTACTATGGTATTCTTTTTATACTTATGCAGGAAAGGAGGGATGTAAGTGACGTTTTTAAAATAAATAATAATTTAAGAATACCATAGTAAATCTGGATTATGACAGCCCCGCCAAGCCCAACGAGACCCTTCATTAGACCCAAAACGACGCCGCGGCTCACCGGGAAGTTCTGGACGGATTTGACAAGAGCTACTGTGCCATAAAAGTTGGCAGAGTTGGTTGCGACAGCAATATAAAGGCACATCTGCCAAACTGGTGGCTTGGAAATCGAGTGCCTAACGGCGAGCCAAATCATGAAATAGCCGCCAAAGTTCATGGTGGCGCCGAGGAAGAGCCCAAGCCATGTTGGTATCACCTCAACAATGAGGCCATTGAAAATCGCCAGGCATGATCCAAAATCTCTGTAAAAAGATATTTTATTCATTGCAGCTTCGTCATATCCAAGAGCTTCAATCTCTTTGCTATATTGAATATAGACGTACATTGTTCCAGACCCGGCCATGATCAGCATGGTCGCAAAAACCATGAACCATCTGCCTCTTACAACATGCGCTGCAAATGAGAAACACTCCCCTCCCATTTTCCCTTCTTTCTCTCTCTCTCTCTCTCTCTCTCTCTCTCTCTCTATATATATATATATATATATATATATATCAATGATATAATGTAAAGGGAATTATATCGCAATATATACGTAGCCAGAAGAGGAAGCTTTTGGGATGGATGGATGCATGCATGAATGCAAGAGTCGGCAACGTGTGGAGTACTCAAGAATCATAATCAGCTACAGCCTACATATATATAAATAACCCGAGACAAGAGGAAGGATTCCTTAATCGGTGCTAGTAGTTTCAGTTCACATTCATGTGTATTTTGTTCGTTCCTACAAGCACGTTTACACAAGAGAACGTACAAGTTGTCAAAACTCAACGTACGGAGGTCAGTAACACGTACAACGTTAGGCTCATGAAAACACAAATGGCCACCCCAAAGTTTGGAGCATATCATTTTGCGCGTGCAGTTTGAGAAGTACAACAAACAATAACAATTTGCTATTAAAACGTAAGTAGATTGTTACATGAAATGCTAAGGAATTACTGGTTACAGCACAACAAAAACAACCCAAATCTCCAATTATGCTAATAAGGGGGGAAGCGTAACTACTCAAATATTGGGAATTTGGGAAAGAGATCGAAATCTATCATACTTTTCCTTACAAATTATCACATTTAAATTACTTTTACAACACAAATTTTAATTTAGTGCAACTCTGATGATCATATTAGTAATGATTCTTGCACAACTTTTATACAATTACTGTACAACTTTAACTAATTTTTTTATGATCAGCCATTGGATTTGTTTTTCTACATATGAGCCTTAAATATTCAATGGTTGATCTTTAAAAAAAGTTGTTAGAGTTGTGTAAGAACTGTGTAAGAAACGTGTAAGAAACATTACTCTCAAAAGTTTCAATGACAGTTTCTTTTCTCTGTCTGAAGCAACCATGCATTAATTAGTCGGATGGAAAGACAAGCTAGTGGAATAACTAAATTATCTTTCATGTGAGAAGAGAGAATAGACTCTTTTCACATAAAAAGGGGTAATTAATTTAAATCATTTTATATATGTTTCGGGCTAATTTTGGCCAAGGAATATGACAGGCTTTGCAGCATGTACAACTCAATATTGTAGCTTCCTTACCAATTATTGAACCTTGACCAAATTTTGTAAAATAAATTGTTAGAACAAGTGGCTAATATTCTCTTCGCATAGGGAGTAATACGAGAGTACCAATAAAGTGGCCAGTTGGGGTTTTCCATATTTGTCTGTACAATAAGGTTTTGTTATAAATATGTTATGATGTAACCCTAAATCATTATTGAATATAGTCGCACTCCTGTGGACGTAGGCACATTGCCGAACAACGTAAATCTGTGTCTTATTTTTTTCTTAGTCTTCAATTTCATATTATTCATCATTATTGTGCACGGTAACAACATAATTTTTTTTTTTTTTTTTTGAAAAATGTAGCATTATGATAATTTAATTGTTGGTTTTTTTTTTTCTTTAGGGTTGGGGGCGGGTAATATTACATTGATCTGGAAATTTTTAACCATTTGAATAATGGACTATGTATTCATACGTATAGTCAAATCTTGTTGGCTAAAGTTTGGGCTTTAGAAGGAGAATATAATTTTCTCAAGTTGTTGAAAATATAATTTGTAGAGAAGAAAAATTACAATGATGATGCACTTACCATGACAACTATGCACGTGCTGTACTTTCCGTCAGGGAAGACGGAATAAGCTGACGGTATGGCTACATTGCAAATTTTTGAAACTTTGTTGGGGTCGATTTTAAGTTTTTTCACTTTGGTAGCAAAATTTGCAATTTTGGTGAAACTTCGTGGGATAAAGTGTAATTTTCCCTTAACTAAATTATCTTTTGTGTGAGAAGAGAGAAGAGACTCTTTTCACATAAAAAGGGGTAATTTAAATCATTTCATATATGTTTTAGGCTAATTTTGGTCAAGGAATATTGTTGGTTTATTTTAATTGGTTACATTTTAGTTGACAAAAATGCTTCCATATCAGGGACTTCC